>NW_028277273.1:300000-518185 GCF_059751315.1 Micrasema longulum
AGCAATAACCATGAGAAAATCTTACGTACTAAATATAAATATAACACAGTGAAGTTGAGAATAACTAGATAATAATAATTAAAAAAATAATACAACATACCTCTATTTAGTGAAATCATAATCATCAGTTGGTTGGAAGAATTTGCCATTTGGCAATAAATCCACCAATGTACAATTTAAAATTATGTCTAACATGTTAAATAAAGAAATAAAAAATCACGTATTCCAGGAAACAAAGTTAAATTTAAAAATATATTTAAAAATAAATCCATTATTTTTCTAAAAAATAACGAGTGAGAATTCGTTTTAATTCATGAACAGAATTTGTTTTGAAGATATCGAATATTTGTTCTAATTCATTTCCATACCTATGTATCCTGGGTATAGGAGAGTACATTTCAAAGTTGGTCCGCGAATTGTTGCAAAAAAATAATTCCTTACTTCTAGTGCACCTACTAGGTATTCGAATTTGAATTAGTTCAAGCAGAGCAGGGCTGTCAATTATTGATTTCATTATTTTAAATCAGAATAATAAATCAGCTATTACTCTACGATCAGATTATTCGAGTAATCTCATTTCATTTCTAAGGAAATCATAATTTAAGGATTCTACGGGTATTTTTAATTTATAATTTATAAAACGCAAGAATTTATTTTTTACCCTTTCAATAGCAAGTGAATGAATTTCATAGTAGGGAGACCAAACCGTAGAGTTGTATTCAAGTCTACTCCTTACTTATGAGCAATTGTTTTACAGTAAATACATTTTGGAAATTTGACGCTACTTTCAAAATAAACCCAAGCATCTTCATTCCATCGTTAGCCATCTGATTGATATGTAAAGTGAACATTAGTTTCTCATCAAGTAAAATACCCAGATCTTTTATTTGAGGCCATCTTTTCAAATCGATAAAATTTAAAGAATATGTGAATTTAATGGAGTTTTTACATCTACAGAAGGTTATACTTTGACATTTACCTATATTTAACTGAAGATTATTTAAACTACACCACTTGTACAATCTATTTATATTTTCTTGAAGAATATAACAATCAGTAACATTTTTTATATTCTTATATATTTTTAAGTCATCACCAAAAAGCAAAATATTAACTTCTTTAAAAATGTTTATCACATCATTAACAAAAATACCAAATAAAATAGGTCCTAAATTGGATCCTTGAGGAACCCCACTTGTCGCCATAATGATTGTGACACAAAATCATTAACTTTAACTATCATATATCTACCAGTTAAATAACTATGAAACCAATTCAGCATATAGCCTGTAACTCCTAACAAATCTAACTTCTTTACCAAAATTTTATGACAAACCTTGTCAAAAGCTTTACTAAAATCAGTGTAAATCAAATCTACCTGACATTTTTTATTTAATGCATTATTTATGTCATTTTGGTAAATAATCAGATTTGTTGGAGTTGATTTGCCGAGAGTAAAACCATGCTGAACTGGTGATATTGCATGTCTTATTTAAGAAATTATTTTATCAAGTACAAGGTTTTTAAATAGTTTTGGAATAGTTGATTGAATGCAAATAGGTCTATGATTTTTTCTATAATTTTTATTACCCTTTTTAAATATTGGAGTCAGAAAACTTATTTTCTATGAATTCGGGAATAGGCCTTAATTATATAGTTTTACAAAAAATTTAAAATTTTCATCGAGCACGATTTTATAATTAGTATTTTATATTTTATTTTAGGGCGTATAAATCAATAAATAAATGTTAAACACGTGTAAAATTAGTTATTTTTTTACTTGTAACCTAATCAGTAGGTAAGCGTGGTAGGTACTAATTTACATCCATGGTTCTTAGTATAGATATAGATGGGCATAGTACAATAAAACTTGAGGTGATTTCACGCGCCATATAAATGATCAAATATTGACATGCTTCGGTATTTAGTTATTATTATTCAAACTTTTAATATGAATTCTCATACAACGTAGGCAGATAATAGTTGAGCCTAAATTTTAATATTCAGTTAGGTACAAGCTGAGAATAAAGTTTTCAGCCAAAAAGACTAAAATTCTGATATCTTCCACAAATAACATAATATTTGGCCAATAACCGTGACCTCAGTTTAAATTCCTGATGAAATATACGGTTTTCAACAGACTGCATGGTTTAAAAGTATAAGTAAATACCTACGTTACGATAATATTTCTTGGTTCTTAGCCATCCGACTCAATCATGGAGTCATGTGATGCTAAAACATCTGGCTTGAGAAAACAAATAACGCAAGATTGTCAAAAATTTCAATGAATGCAAGATTTTGTTATCTAATTGGCGGAGTGCCAATGACTGGGTATTCTTGAATTCTGCGTCTATCATTAGAATTTGCAAATAATATTACGTCACCGCCATCTCCAAGAGCTTATTAATTTACATAATATAATTTAGTTACTTTGTGGAAATGAGACCCAACCATTTTTTTATTATTTTTTTTTTCTTTCAATTTAAAAAATGGGCAATATGAATCTAGTTACTCAACCGATCTGAATAAAAATTACCTACGCATAGGTACATAAATATTTTGGGTAAGTAAAGATAAAAAATATGTCGGCATAAAAAGTTTAACTGTTTTCAAAATAATAAAAAAAGAGATGGAAAATCTGAAAATCTTGTCAAAAATCCCGAGAGAATAAAATGCAGTATTCGTCCACAGTGATTGTTGATAGTATATGTCCTATTTTTTTATTACAAATTGAAGATAAAAAAATGCATTTTATAATTGTACCATTTATTGACGTAAAAAATATTTAAGTACTAAACTAGCAACGAAAATATGTATGCGAATACACATATATTACGCCAAAGCATAAAAAAACGCATAATAAGTATGGAAAAATAATTTGATTCTACAATAAAGAATTTTTATTTGTTTGTACGATTCATTTTTTAAAGCACTTAAAAACGTCATGATTTTTGTCATGAATTATTTCGCAGTATTGCTTTAGAGCATATGTTAGCATAAGAATAACTTATTTGTCCTTTTTTGAGTGAACCCTATCCACATCCTCGCGATAAAAAAATGTTTTTATGATTATTTCAATTTTGTTAAATTACGCAACCTGGAAATAATTCAGAGCACCAATGTACGAAGCTCGATGAAGAAGATAAAACACACCTCCAACTCCGTCATATCTAATTATCTACAAACGTTGGACCAGTAACACCTGTGACCAGTCTCAATGAGAAAGTTCAGTGGTTTAATTTTTTTTTTAATAGATTTTATCAAACTAGGCCAAAATTAAAAAAAAAAAACTTGTATCGTATTATTAGCGCAATGATGTTTTAAAGTTTTGTAATTTTGAAATTATTCCACGTGTGACATGACATGTGAGTTCTGTTGACTGGTGAGTTGGCTTCCCGGAAACCGGAAATACATCACAAAACTCTATCATTGGTTGATTCGGAAGAACTTGTGACGTTATTTAATGTAGGTTACCTATCTAATTTACTAATTTGTATTAAAATATTTTTTACTACGTTTTTCATACATTTTCCAGAAACTTAGAAAAACAATTTAATGCTTTAATTTCTACCGCGTGAAAGAAAAAAAAAATTATATCCAATTTCCCGTGGCACTGATAATCCAAATTACAATGGAAAAATGTATTTAAAATCCTACATTATATGTATATAAAAGCAGTCATACTTGCTACTTAGAGGTTTATGCTCATTCGGTTGTACATAGGAAGTAAGTACTATTGACTTTGCAACAATAACCGATGAATCGGAGATTCAGTCTGTTTGTATAATATATTCATATAAATGTCTTATTTATTTTTATTTTTGCTGAAATTGTGTGCCTAACAATGTGTACCTATGTAAGATTTACAAACTTAAAATGCATCTCTTTTTATTACTTTTCTTCTATACTTGACTTTTTTACTATAAATCTTTTATTAATTTTTTTACTATACATTACTTTTACCAAGTTTACCATAACAATTAAAGATATTTTCTTTATATTATATAACTTTGGTTTTGAACAAATTGGCTACGGCCGTTAGTTAGATACTATTATAATGATAAAAATAATAAAATATTTAAAAAAAAGTTTAAAACAGAAAAAGCGTGGCGTATTCACTGGTGCGTCAGTGCGTGTAAGATAAGACTATTTATGAAAAATGCTTTGAGAGATAACAAACTTAATAATTATGATAGCAATTATGAAAATTTTATATATATTTTTTTTTATTTAAAAAAAAGAAATATTTGCGTTCTCATGATTTACCCAAATATTTAATTTTGAGGGCCATTTTCAACGAGTTGTAAATAACTCACTATTAGAAAATGGAATCAAGTTGGGGTGGAGTGGGATTCGAACCACAGACCTTTGGTCCGTGAGTCCGAGACACTAGCCACAGGACCACAACCCGAATATATTTATAATATAATTTGAAATCTGTCGCATTGCATTTATAATATGACAACACTGACTCTATCTCGTTTATTTGATGTCTATGATTATATAAAACGTCAAAAGAGATAGACTGGCAACATTTTAGTAAAACAAATTTCCTGTCGCTCGTCGCGTGTCGTGTGATTTTTCGAATTTCAGTCAATGATTTTCAAGTTGGTGGCGGACGAGATTTAACGATAATAATAAAATGGAAGCACCACCAGAAAAACCAATTCCGAATGGAGTTAAATTCCTCTTCGGAGGACTTGCGGGGTAAGTTTTAATTTGAACTTAAAACAATTACATTTTTACGACAGCTGCCGTGTCTAAATGGTTATATTAGTTTAATGTAAATCAATAAATGAAAAATTAAAGGTTTTTCAAATCTAAAAACATGTGTAAAAACTGGGTTGATAAATAATTGCATTACATTAAATAAAAAAATATATCCGGAAATGTTTTGGAGGTCATCCTTGTCAATATTCATTGAAATCTATTTTTGAAAATACAAAAAACCGCGCACGTAACTATGTCAAATTAATGTCGCGAGTTCTGGTACATTTATCAATAATTAATATTTTAAATGCACAGAATTAAAAATATGGACTATTATTTTGCTCACAACAATTGCGATTGTTTTTAACTTTTCATTAAAGTTAGATTTAAGTTTTATTCTTTTAAATAATCAATAAAACTGGATGAAACAAATAATTTAAAATGAATCACACAAAGGTAAAAATATATATTGTGTGCCTGGGATAATTGACTAACATATTGTTGTCGGCCTCGTAGTGTAATGGTCAACGTATTTGCCTACCATGCAAGAGGTCTCGGGTTCGATTCCCGACATGGTTGATATCAAATATTAATTTAAAAGTGTGTTTTCACACTATAATATTTTATAGTCCCGGGGTTGGTACCTGAGGCGTAAGACTGATCATCTTACCTACGATAGGTGCGGAAGGGGAATGATGATAATATTGTTTTCTATTTTCGTATTTTGTGTATCGATACAGTGCCCTATGCTCCACTGGGTGTGGAAAGGTGAAAGATGATTATGATATTGTTTTTTCTATTGTTTAGTAAATTAGTTTTCAGTTTATAAAATAATGAACCTATTATTTTAATGTAATTTTATGATAAAACTCTATGCATCTTTCTCACGCGAAGCTTTATGGTTTATTTCCAACCCCTTGCTGCCTCCAAATAAAAAATTGTCCTCCTTATAATATCAACTCAACTAATATCATATTATAAGCTTAACCCGAGAAACGCACCTTAAAACTTTTGTATTATAAAAATAAATAATAAACCATTACTAAATATTAAAAAAAAAAATTTGGCCCTATTTTTTGTACAGAATTCGTCAAGGCCATTAACTATTATCATTAATAGTAATATAAAACAATAAAATTTATTCGAAAGTTAAATAAACATAAAATAGACAATATGTTGAGTTTGTCCAAATTTTTGTAGACAAGGACTGGATTCAACTCCCTTTGGAGCTGTTTATATTAACAGATTACAACAGAGATGAAGAACTTTTTAGAAAAGGCAATATGGAAGTCCAAGCTTATGACCTGTCATTAGCTGGTTTAAGTGGCCACTTTACACACTGTTTAACATTCACCATTCTGCCCATATTTGAACATATATATTCCTTCAATTCTTTCAAATTTAATCAAATTCAATTCAATTCAGTTCACCTGGTCCATGAAGAAATATAAAAATTGAAAAATAAAAATTTCAGGCGTTGCCTAGTATGATGGTGAAATAATTCATTCACATGAATCTCACCCACATAAATAAAGGTTTCAGCTCTTTAACTTCACAAACATCAACGATGAAAGAATCGAAGGAATATAGATGTTCAAATATGGGCAGAATGGTGAATGTTACACAGTGTGTAAAGTGGCCACTTAAACCAGCTAATGATAGTCCTGTAGATGCCTGGACTTCTATATTGCCTTCTCTAAAAAGATCTTCATCTCTGTTGTAATCTGTTAGTAAAATAGACATTATAATAATAGTATTTTATGTTTGCTGAAAAAAAATGTTTTTAAATCATAATCAGGAGAGCAAATCTTTTGGTATTATGAAACTGTTGCTTTGAAATGTTGATTTATTTTCTTTCATCTGTTTATCTGTTTAGTAAAAATAAATATTTGCATTCTTATGATTTGTCAAAATATTTTATTTTGAGGGCCATTTTCAACGAGTTGTAAATAACTCACTATTAGAAAATGGGTATCAAGTTAGGGTAGAGTGGGATCGAACCACGGACCTTTGATCCATGGGTCCGAGACACTAGCCACAGGGCCACAGTCCGATTCCGACTAATGTCATAATTGAAAAATTCAAACTGAAGGTGTGTTAAACAACTTCTAAATGAAATATATGTACATTGTTATTATTAGAGTACACATAACAATTTTTTAATGTGTGCCCTAGTTTAAGATTAAAATACATATAAATAATAGCAATAATTTAGTAATTACTTATGAGGGCGTTAAAAGCAAAATGTGCACTGGAAAGGGGCATTTTTGCTTTTAGCCCCCTCATATATCCTTAATTTGCAAGTTGGCACTGTACTGTTTAATTTAAGAATTGTTTAATTTTATATTATATTTTTTCTGTTCATGTTTATCTTCTTAAATAAAAATAAATACAAAAAAATAAATACGTAAACATCTGAAAATATTATTATATTAACAAACTGTTTGGTTATCTTTCCCTTTCTGCACCTAATGGTGCAAGGGATACTGCATCGGTAGACCAACAACAAGTGATCAGTCTAACGCTGCAAGTGCCAGTCCAGGGACTATGAAATATTCTAGTGTAGAAACACCTTTTTAGATAAATATTTTATTAACATATTACAACAGACATGAAAAACATTTTTAAACATTAAACAGGGCTCATGGCCTGTCATTGGCTGGTTTAAGAGGACACTTTACACACTGTGTAACATTCACCATTCTGCTTATATTTTAACATTTTTATTCCTTAGACTCTTCCATCTGTTGACATTTGTGAAGTTCTTCTGTAAAATGTTTTTCATGTCTGTTGTAATATGTTAATATTAACAGCATCCCTAGGGGGTTGAATCCTGTCCTTGTCTACAAAAATTTGGACAAACACAAAACATTGTTAAATATTTTATGTCAACTATTTTGGCAAATGAACCCGGGATCGCTTGCATGGTAGTTAAATGCGCAGACTATTAGACCACGGGATGGACTGTTTACATAGCAATGTATCGAGGTTTTTATATTTTTGTAAATTTTCTTAAATGCCTTATTTTTGACCCAAACCAAACAATTCTAAGATATTGTACATATACATAACATACATATTGCATTAGTTGTTTGATGTACCATTTGTTTTCTCTGTAGAGTACATATTCGTGGTTTTCATTATTGATTTGCAGTTTAGCACTTAATTAACCTTGTAACTCAACGTTGCCTCTGTTTACTGAATCAATCGGCTGATTCGTTATATTATCATGTACTTTGTGGGCATATGGTACAAGTAGATTTATCGAACAAACTGTATTTGTTCAGTATGAAGTTTACTCTCCTTTAAGCACTAGTATTAATTCCCTTTATTTTATTTAAATATATAACAATAAATATACTGTGTGGCCGGAGAAGTGACGTCCGAAGGTAAAATGTAGGTGCCTCATGTTGAGGGGTATCCGAATCACCCCCATGTATGTTCCGCGATTTTGCATAGTTTTCGAGTTATGATTTTTTTTAGTGGGTTTTTTAATTTTTTTAACTGGATCGGTTTTGAATTATTATTTTAATTTGTGGAAGGTTTTTTCAGGATTCTTTTTACAACCCATTATTTTTAGACTGTTCATTTTTGCATTAAATAATCGGCTTCGTCACATTAATAAATTCACAAAAGTTTTGGCATAAAATGCAAAATTTAAGTTCGAGCAAATCAGACTTGAATTTTCAACTTAAAATTAAAAATCGAAGTTATTAAAGTTACTCAAAAACTAAGAAATTGCCTTTTTAGATTTTTAATTTTAAGTTGAAAATTCAAGTCAGCCTCCCTCGAACTTAAATTTTGCACTTTAGGTCAAAATTTTTGTAGCTTTCAATAATGTTACGAAGCCGATTATTTTATGCGTGAAAGTCTAATTTAAAACGAATGAGTTAAAAAAAAAATCCCGAAAAAACCTTCCATAAATTAAAAAAAAATATTTAAAAACTGATCCAGTTGAAAATTTTCAAAACCCATTAAAAAATCATAACTTGAAAACTACGCAAAATCGCGGTACATACGTTGGGGTGATTCGGATACCCTTCAATATGAGGCACCTACATTTTACCTTTGGACGTCACTTCTCCGGCCACCTGTATATTTTTTTTATTTGAAATTTATTTATGAACCCTTACGGATTTTTGCATTCATTTCATAAAAATAATAGATCACTTTTTATTTATATTCTGTTGTTGATAATTATATTTATTACGCCTTTTGAAAAGTTTGTCTGAGTCTTTAAACTCACTGTATTGAAATATATTTATTTTCCAATTAATTGGCATTGTATAATTTAATTATTTACCATAAATTGTAAATTTGTAGCAAACGAATATAAATAATCTCGACAGTATTAACATATTAGGGTTAATTGAGTTATTTTATATTTGCATTGCCAAATGAATGTTGTAACAAATTGCCTCTAATTCTTTATTAATTTTCATCATCATCATTATCATCATTATTCCCCTTTCCACACCTACTGGTGCATAGGGCACTGCATTTGTACATCAATCGCAGCGTATCTTGATTGTTTTCATTACATGAAGGTAAGATGATCGGTCTTACGCTTCAGGTGCTATTCCTGGGACTATGAAATATTCTAGTGTAAAAACACATCTTTAAATAAATATTTCATGTCAACCATGTCGGGAATCGAACCCGAGATCTCTCGCATGGTAGGCAAACACGCTGACCACTATACCACGAGTCGGACGTTATATTAATTTTAATTCAATAAAAAGAATTATATTTTAAAACAGTAGTGAAGTAGGTACGTAGTGATAATATGTTCTTACTTATCGTCGACGGAAATCCATCACCGTGTATGTAATATCACAACCTAAGTCATCCAGTTATGTCATCAAAACATTATATGCACGGTTTTTCAGGGCCATACTGCGAAACTTCAGAGGAACATTTTTTATGATGTACTTGCAAAAATATCCTAATAAATTTTTAGAAAAAAAAAAAATTTAAAAAGTTTACAACGGGGAATATTCCTCTGTGGTTTCACGGTCTGGCCCTGTAACACTGTGTAAAATAAGATTTAAATGTATTAAAAATATATTCCCATAATTTTAGTGAACACACTGAAATAAACATTTTGTTCTGTTTCAAAGTGAAAAAGCGGTCAAATTTGAGTTACGCGAAGATGGATTTCCGTCGACGTTATGTTTTATAAGTGAAAAAAAAATTCTATTCAACGGAAGAAGTTATGTTTCTCTTTAGGTTCAATTCGATAACTCAACCTATCATTTCAAAGGGCTAACATACTATAACAAAGGTCAAATTATTTATATTATAATCTAAGCATATGCTTACATAGAATAATGCTTTTATCTGATTTTTAGTTTAACGGAACTTTCTATTCTACTTTTTAAAAAAAACTGCATTTGAGAAATCTACTTAGCACTTTTGCTGTAAATGACTAAAAATTAGCTTAATTGAGACTAATACTATGATTGTAGCATTACACTTTGTAATAACTATTGTTATGTTATTATATTCATCTCCATAAGAGGTCCTAAAACAGTGACGAATCAGAGCGCAGAACACCCAAGCTTGATAAAATTTACGTTTACTGATTCTGATCTCACTAAAAATCGAACCAGGTGAGGCAATCATTAATATACCGTAATTTTTATGGCTGCTTCTCCCATTAACTTTAGTACCCCACACTGAAATGTTTAGGTAGGTAGTAAGAAATTGCCTTTTATGCCCAAATGGTAAAAGTGATTGCTTTGAGTTCACGTACGATAAGGGTTATATCTTGTATGAAATTGCATTAAACTTAGTCCTTATTGTTCATTTTACTATAGACGGGAAGTGATCTACAAACTAATCAATTGGTATGATATTTCCTCATTAGCTCGATAACATGAGTGAACGATAAATCGATCACCGTGCATACTACAGAACTTGCGATTGTTCATTGTCCGCAATTCTCCAATATATTGTTGTTTTCATTTGTTTATCGCCAAACTTATTTTATTACTATTAAATTTTAAATTTGTTTGTATTTTTAATTGTTCAATAACATTTATACATATAAATAAACAGTAATTCAAGGATTTTTTTTTTTATTGAAAATAATATATCAACCTTTCTTAAATATACAGAGAACAAAACCAATGACAGATATCCACAAAAATACAATGCAATATTGAAATAATACAATATTTTTCTAAAAAAAACATTCACATTATATTCTGTGTTTAGGCTGTGTCCTCTGACCCCTACAAGATAAATAAAGAAACTATCAATTCCAGTCTTAGGGGAATGGATCATGACCGCCTGGCAGAAGATTAGTGACATGTATAACGAAAAAAAAAAAAAAAATGTTGCATTGCCAACAATCTGAATGGAAGTGAAGAAAACATTTTATGGAAAAAAAGATGCATCGAGTTGTAATCATTTAAGCAACACTGATAATAATTCAAGCGTGTCCGAATTAAAAAATCATATTTTTTGTGATTCAATTTACCACTTTAATTTGTAAGAGGAAATAGCTTTAACTTTTCCCCGGGGTGACCGATTAGTGAAATTACTTTTTATCCAGTCATCATATAGAGAGCCCTTAACACCCACCTTGTTCAACTTAAGCAAAAGTAGTGTATGACAGACCTTATCAAATGCTTTGCTAAAATCTGTGTAGATGGAGTCCACCTTCACTTTATCAGCCAAAGACTCGGAAATAAAGTTTTCATAAAGAGCCAAGATTGTTTGAGACAAAACCGTGTTTTAACGAAATTACGCTGTGCAAGTGAATACTTCATTTATCCAAGACTAACTTTCAAACTGTTTAGGTATCACCGATTGAATACATATTGACCTATAGTTTTAAATATTTTTTTTTTACCCTTTTTGTAGAGTGGCACCAAATAACTAGATTTCCACTCATCGGGGAAAATACCAGTTGAAAATTATGTATTAAATAGTGTACACTGGGAAAGAGCTAGATGATAAACAATTTATGATAAAATATAACACTACATAAAACATTAAGTTAAAATTAAGTGGTGAAAACAAAGATGAGTTTAAAATGTATAATGTGTATTATACTCTACCATAGTGCAATGTTGTGCAGTGGTTGACGTGTTCGCCTATCATTCTTGAGGTCCTGGGTTAAATTCCTGGCAGAATGGATGTGAAATATTGATTTTAAAAGTCATTTAAACTGCAACATTTCATTGTTCCTGGACTGGCACCTGAAACGTAAGACTTATCACCTTATCTTCATGTAATAGATGATAAAAATTCATTGCATTTGCAGGTGTGGAAAGGGAAAATGATGATGATAGTGCAAAGTTTAAAATATTAAGAAGTCTATGAATATTTTTCCAGTATGTACGCGACCGTTTTTGTCCAGCCACTGGATCTGATCAAGACGCGCATGCAACTGAGCGGCAGGAATGTCAGCAGCTTCGCCATGGGAGCTGAGATCTTCCGCAATGAGGGGCTGATGGGGATCTACACCGGTCTGTCTGCGGGTCTCCTGCGTCAGGCCACGTACACGACTACCCGGCTCGGTATTTACACCTGGCTTTTTGATCTTGCCAAAGGGTAAGAAAATATATCATTAACCTCTTAAAACCTGAGACAAACTTGTCTACCAGAAAAACTTAAACTTAACTGGAAATAAACCAAAACTGTGATTTTGAAAAATTTAATTACCATCAAATTAATGAATAATTGAAAACTTAAGTGGATACATTCGTCATGTGACAAAAATAAAATGCAGAGATATCTGGGGTCAAAGTTTTGAACTCCCTGTGACCGCTCGCTAAATAGATCTATGTTGATAAATTCTATAATATTAAATTATTTTTTTTAAAGTTTAAAAGTCAGAAAAAGTTGACTTATTTCAGGAATATCGAGCCATAATCGATAGAACAACGTAAGCAACATTTTTGGCGAATTGCGTTTTTTTAAGGAAAAGTGTTCCTTATTACCCCCTGCACAAGTGTTAAAAACATCATAGCTCTATGAAGTTCACCTGCCATATTTTAGGATATTTATTTTATTTATTAAAAGAAAACAACAGCCATTATAGCAGTACAAATAAACCAAAATTATATTTTTCTATGTATTACTCCGCATCATTCCACTCTTAAAAAAAATAAAAATATGCCGACATATTATTTTTAAGCTAAGGAAAACAACGTAACCAACGACAATGTAGGCGGTTACGCTATCTTGCACCACTGTCAGAGTTATAGGCAAAACAGCGTTACCGCCACTATCTTAAAAGCGGAAGGTATTTAAACGATTTGGCTGTCAATTCAGTATTGGCAGTAACCAACCATTATAAATCCCATTTACCGAATTATTAAAAAAATATATATGGACCAAAAATTTCAAAAAACCTTCTCCTGCACTATTCACTATTTGTCGCTTACATTGTTCTGCCGATTATGGCTCGATATAATTGTAGCTCGCGGGCCGCACAAAAATGCGATTGCCAATGTAAAAAAACATTAGCAGTATCGAAAGAAAATTGAAAACCAGAGGTCCACATATGTACCCGGAGACGCTAGAGGTTAAGAACATGAACAACGGATACCTTTTAATCAGTTTAATACAATAATGTAAGGTATCCCAGTATGTGTAAAAGTGAATAAAAAAAACATATTTATCATTGATTCGGTTTCCCACCCCTTTCTTTGTCAGACATGAAGATTGTACACTGTACTATTTTTAAGAGTAGTTACAAAGAAAGTTTCATTAAAATCCATATACATTACATCAATAAATCTGTGTATCTTTTACAAGATAAATTTTTATTTATACTGCTATTGCTCTTGCCTTCATGTACATATTACATATTAAATTATTGCTGATACACTTTAATTGGAATACCACAGTAGTGCCGTGACGTATGCTCTATTACTTGCGGACAAGGGAAAGATGACGATGATTAACATAAAATAAATCACAAATATATTGAATGTATATAGGTATAATTTATTTCATTGTAAAAAACCGTGATTGTTGTATTTTATAAATACACCCATAAAAACCAAAACTAAAAACAAAATTAAAAGTAATTAACTTTTTTCAATAAATTATTATTTAACAACAAACTTAAAAAATACATTCAACAACAAAAGAAATCGCTTGGCTGTTCAATGATTTATCTGTAAAAATTATACATGCAGAAGAACTAGTGATTTTTTAAATTATTATTTATTAATCATGTTTAAACAATAATTATTTATTAAAATCTGTACGATCTAATGAATTTGTATTTTATTTGTTGTCTTTTTTTAAAAAGTAAACATTACATAATATGGTTGAATTATAGATTAGTAAATATAAAAAAAAGCATAATATTATCTATAGTAATCATTTACATACATAAGCCTTGTTTGTTGACCTTGATAAAAAATAATTATGTAATGTATGGACTTTGAAAATATTATTCTTGTACTTTAATTTCTTATGCATCGCTTATCAATTCTGTATTGAAGTATATTATAGAGAAATAATAAATAATTAACTACTTAAAATGGTATTTCACATTAAGGTGCTTATAAGATATTTACTTTTCTATATGCATAGGTAAATGCATTAAAATATTATGTATTGTATCTCTTTCGATTTATTTTTTAAATATACCTACACTTAAGATAATATTTAGTTTTATATAAATGATGTGAAGATGCCCATTAGAGGGTGAAAGCGCTAATTGGTCAAATAAATAAGAGGAAGTGTATAAAGTATTTTCAATTCAATAACTTATATTTAAATATAAGATTATAACAGTATAATTTGTTATTATTTCTTCTAATTGACTATTTTTTCCATTTGAATTATTATGGTTTAACATGGGCACAGCCTAAATATCTATAACAAGTTCATGAATATATCGCACTTTGAAAATAATCCATTTTGAGTAAACAGCATTTGAATATTTGAAAAATCACTGTTAATTGAGTTTATATTTGGGGAATCTATTTATTATTGAATATGCCAGCCTCAATTTTATCGTTTTTAACACAATTATAATCAGTATTATCATTAAAACTGGTTTTGTATTTAAAGATTATCAGGTAAATTCTTGATAATGGCAATTTCTTAAATGGTGTTCTTATCAACATATTGCATAAGTGACCTCATTGATTGATTTTTTGCTTTTAAAATGCCAATTTTTAAAAGAACATAATTAAATTAAGACATTTTTTAGCCCTATTTTAAAAAATAAACCCTAAATCTGGTGGCAATGTCCATTTGTCAAAATTTGCACTTGTGGCCCGGCCCTATTCTTTCCAATGTGAGATATGTAAAATGTAACTTAATTTGAAATGAATAAAATAAAAATTGTTTTTAGCACCGATGGCACCCCTCCGGGCCTCACAACTAAGATGTTGCTGGGTGTGTTCGCGGGAGGAGTTGGAGCCTTCGTGGGAACTCCAGCGGAGGTTTCCCTCATCAGGATGACCGCAGATGGTCGTCTTCCAATAGAAAAGCGCAGAAACTACAAGAATGTAGCCGATGCCCTCCTGCGCATCATCAAGGAGGAAGGGATCTTCTCTCTCTGGAGAGGAGCCACTCCTACAATTGGAAGGGCTATGGTGGTCAATGCGGCGCAGCTTTCTTCTTATTCCCAGGTAAATTGCTACCTAATGTCAGATAATTATTTAAGCCCAATAACACAATAATTTATTTGTGAATATTTTTTGTGTTTCATTGTTTTTTTTATGCCCGTCGTATTTTTAAGTATATCAATCTAATTTATTTACTAATTTCAATAAAATATTGCCTTGGTTTAGATTTACAATTTCAGTATTTGCATGTAAGGGAAGTAAATTTTAGGAGTTCAAAGCAACCTTGCGTCTACTAAAAGGTTAGGTTAGGTTAGGTTAGGTTCAAAGCAACCTTGCGTCTACTAAAAGGTTAGGTCCATTTAAAAAAATTAACTCAGATATTCAACAAAAAATAGTAATTATGTAAATCAATAAACTCGAGGAAAATTAAATGGATTTAAAATGTTGATGTTTTTAGTCCCGTGAAATGCTGAATGTTTACATTCCGGATGGTATTGGTCTCCACTTCTCTGCTTCCATGGTCTCCGGTCTTATCACCACTGTAGCCTCCATGCCGGTGGATATCATCAAAACAAAGTATGTCATAATATATGTATATGTTTTAATTTTAAAAATAACTTTATGAACCATTCCATATTAAATATAAAAAGAACAAACTTATTCTGCCATTATTAGACTGCAAGATTTTGTATTTGTTTTAAAAAAAACTATTTAAAAATCTGTCAGTTATGATCCAAGTTACATTTAAGATTTTTGTAACTTCCTTTCCTATGAATGTATGTCTATAATTATTATAACATAGCTGATTAGACAATATAGTCCAAAACCATTACATAATTATAAAACAAACACACAAAAAACTGTTGTAAATACCTGTCTATTTATTATAGGAGGAAAAATTCATAAACATTTCTTGTATAACCACGAACAGGCCATGCCTTTGTAGGATTTTTTTAAACTTTTTTTACTGATAATATGTATTTCATTGCTATGTTATTATCCTTTATTTTTTTAATACTCTTTTTTACCTCTTATGTATATTGTAAAAAAAACAAAAAAAGAATTTTAAAAAAGTGCAGGATACAAAATCTGTTATCTTATGTTAATAGATTACTATTAAATAATAGCGAGGCTCCTGTTTTATGCTTAATATGCTGACATACTTAATGTTTTAAATTTGACAGGATCCAAAATGCGGAGGGGAATATGTCCATGAAAAAGGTAGTGATGGATATTCTGCGAAAACAAGGAGTTCTATCTCTGTGGAAAGGTTTCCTACCGTACTACGCTAGACTAGGACCACACACAACCCTCACCTTCATATTCTTGGAGCAGATGAATGCTTGGTACCGAAGGGTCTGATTTCATTGCACCGTATACAATTTCAACAAGACTAGTTATTTCAAGCTCCGTGCGTAGTTTTCACGTACATACCAAATATGTTACGTGTGATTAGATGCGCGTTTCTCACGCTAATAACTAATATTAAGTTATTTACAATTTTTAGAAAATTTTACAAATGTGTATAAAAGTATATTTTTTGAGATTTATTTACTGTATAAACAGTGCCTGAAGATTATCTTCTCTGTATATTGTAAAACTAAGTGTCTTGTAAAGAGACACATATTTTTATAAAAAATGAGGTAAATTAAGTATTTATTTATCATCTGTAATATTATTTCATCATCACACATTCGTCCATTACTTATATTATTTTGTGGCAATGTTTGAAAAATGCACACAGATTTTGACTTTATAGACTTCTTGATATATTATTAGAATTAGGATAATCTACAAGAATATAAGTATTCCATTAAAACGTAAATATTGCCACACATCGAAACTCAATACTAAATCATAATAATTATTTTAAGATACGTGTAACATAATACAAAAATATATATATTTTTTAATTGGTTTATTAGAGTGCTTTTTTTCTTTCGTAGCTTGCATATTTAAAACTAACGAACTCACATGCTATTTCCCAGACACAGAGAGAATAGAACTTCATTCCACTATAATTATTTATTTATTTTGTCGCTCTTCTTAGTTTTTTTTTGCTTTTTCGCCTCCCAACTGGAGTGTTCTAGCCAGTGTCGAGTTTCAGATTTTATTTATTTAAATATTTACACATTTGTTAGTACTATATATAAGCCAGTGTGTTAGTATTTAATATTCCATACACTATACATATATAACTTATTTACAACTTAATACCATTTATAACTACATATTTACATAAAATTTTGAATACATTAGGTGGGGACAGGAGAGTTGAGAGAGAGGAGAGATATGAGTAGGGAATGGGACATTGATATCGGAGAGGTCGGATAGGAACTCAGAATAACAATCGGGGGCATCCAAAAAAAAACATGATTTAGATCTTCCTCCTCAAGTTGACATTCACCCATGGCAGAGTCCCGGACATATAGAGTCACTCTATTGCATAGACAAACAACGAAAGTGTTGCAAATTTTTGGCTTGTTTTAACAAACGTGTACTGGGCGGTTCGTCGCTGCGCTTGCAACTTTTTGATTTTCAACTTGAGTACCGACGGCCTGTTGTGTTGCTGTAAACTGTAGCTAACTTCGTGATTGATAATCCTAGAATTGTTTTTATCCGTATGGGCGGGTAGCAAATTTGATTACTCTGAGAATATAGTGTATGTATTATCAAAAATATAATAATTTTAATTTATTTAGAGATTATTAGAAAGGTAAATGTACTTCCAAGACCCTGTTTTGCTCATACATTTCACCATAAATTAATATTCAAATGACCAGTGATTTTAGAAATGGAATTTGTACAAACTTTTGCATTTACTGTGTTGAATATTGCACTTCAAATATTTATATGTATATTTTTATAATCTATTCAGCTGAAAATATAAAATTAGAATCACTTTGTTTGAACCAGTAAATGAAATTAAAACAATTAAATTGATGAATGAAAGTTCTTGGTAGATTTTTCATTGTTTTTTTTGTTGTTATAAAAGTAAACCTAAATGGGAAACCCAGTGTTGTTGGTTTTATTACATTTATGTACATATAATTTTATATTTATTCTTTGAAAGAGGCTTCTAGACAAATTATGTTATTTATCTAAATAGTAATTTTGCTAATTTATTTTAATACAATTTAGTTTATATGGTTGAGAGTTCTCAGGTGTCTTAATTTGTCACATTTTACCTGTGTATTGTCTGTGACATTTACAATTTTCCTCGTCATAAGCATTAATTTATAATATGAGATTACTTAAGTGACTCCCAGTATCGATTTTATTTTTCGTAAAAATTATTTTTGTTTAAGAAAAATAATTATGCTTTTGTTTTTAAACACTACTTCTTAAAAATAGTAAATCTATACATATCACACGATAATTAATTATTTAATATTAATAAACAACTAAACATATTAATTACACATGTCCACACTGAAAAAGCGGGGAAAAAAATGTGTAGATTAATTCAAATAATTATGTAAAAGAAAAAAACAACTTGAAATGAGATCTTTTGCTTAAAATTCTAGTATTACAATATTTTATATTTAGAAACCAAAAAAGGACCAAACAATATAGAATATTTTGATAAAAAGATTGTAAAATGTATTTTGTTAAATACTTTGATTAGGTGTAAAGATGTTTTTTTAAGTATTAAAATGAAAATTTGTAAATACATAATTATCTGACACAAACTTAATGTATTTGTACTAGGTAGGAGCAGCTTCTAATTTGATTTCAAGTCAAATATTATGTATTTTATTTTAACTTTTTGACACCTGAGGGATTCTTTGCTTAGTCAATGTTACTTGAATTGTATTTGTTTTGCCAAAAATAAATATTTATTTACCACCAATATCTTTTATTGATACACAACCGTAACATATTATGTAGATAAAATACATGATATTTATTATTGGAAATTGAATAAATTTAGAGGTTTCACACATTTTATTTATGTAAATATGTAGTGCATTGGTGTAATTATCAAAGTTTTAGTCTAATTATAAAAGCTTCAGTTTTCAGTAAAACAATGTATTTTATTTTAGTTGATGTTATACATATTTATTTTGAAAAAAAAGAATACAAAAATGTAATAATAAACCATTAACGGATTAAATGCTTTAAAAAAATCACTACAATCTAATACTCGTGTATGTATTTCATTTATATATTTTACGCATTTTATTGATATAAGAATTCTAAACTTGGTAATCAAAGAATGAATAATTTTGAGTTTGCTATGGGTTTTTTATGTGTAAGAATACCAGCTTGTTTCAAAGTCATCAGTTGTGTAGTGTCTCCTAAAAAAAAGTTAATCTCATTACAAAAATGCATGTAATAAATGCAAATTAAACCTGCATATCTTATTTTAAAGAGAATTATTAAAAATATATATATATATATTGGTGCTCTTTATACCTAAATAATTATTTTTTGGAGCAAATTTTTAACTAATCGTAAATAATTGTGCTGGAAAAGGGGATATATATGTGGTAGGGGGGCGGGGGGTTTGAACCATGGACTTCTTATACGTGAGTCAGCAACACTAGACACATAACTACAACTTACGAGACATAATAAGCCTTAGTATAATATTAAACTGTATTAATTTTACTGATCTACAAAATGATTACTTAATGTTTTTTTTTTACATTTACCTAATAAATGTACATTTTTTTTATAGTCCAGTCAGTAAAATATTTTTTGTGGTAAAACATAACAACACAAAATTATCGTATATTTGTATTATGATAATATATTGTTCGCGGTTTGGCAACATTACGCGGCCACTTCATGCATGCGCGCGCAGGTGGGATGTCATGCAGAGGGGCATTTGGCAATTTTTGGACACAATGCAATGTATGCAAACTTGATTCTATGCGCCTTCTGGTATATTATAATTCTATGTAGAAAATTATAAATATAAAGGAACCTGCTTAATGTAAAATGGTTCTTATTAATAGTAAATTATCCCTTTATTTCCAATATTTAACTGACATCCTCCTTTTATCCCCTGTTTGCAATTTTTTTCTTGTTCAATTATCTTGTAAATTTAATTTTATTAAACAGAAATGTAGATTGCCATTATTAGTTTAAAAAACATAAAAATTGTCTTTTTTTTTTTTTCAAAAATATTTACAAAATAGTCTTAAATTAAAGTCCTGCTGAGCTCATTCATCTTTTATATCTTGTACCCTTCATATCTAAGTTGGTTTTGTCTGCTATTTAATTTAATCATGTTTCAATTCAATGGAAAGAAGATGGGTGAGACAGTTCATTGAAGGTTGTGATAATTTGCATGACTACGAACAAAGTGGGTGTCTATCTTCATGAAGAGGAAATACGAAAGCTTGTGCTGCTATGACAAGTGCCTACAAAATGGTGGAAGTTATGTAGAAAACAGCCTGAGGTCTATTTTTTTTTTCTTAATATTTTTTCGTTTTCTTTAACCTTTCAAACGGATTTACTTTCTGGATATACATAATAAATGTAAAGTTAGATGCTCTGACACACACAAACCTTCGAGGTACTGGTGTTGCTACTGGAGAACAACCAGCTGAGCGAGGGTGGATCAATGCTCGGTGTTGGCGTGGTGCTCCACTTCGACACACCTGATTCAGGAGACTTACACACGAGTTGCTAAGCCGTTGGTTAAAGTTCTGAAACCATTTAAATTCACAATGCAATTTAAAACTTCCAAGGTATAATATCAACGCTGGAATGTATAAAGTTACAAAGTGACACGTAGCAACTTTACAGAAGAGCCAATTAAAGTTCTTTAGTTTTTTTTTATAAATAAAAAAATCTCATAAACACATTACTTTATCCTAATTCCTCCATAATTGAAATAAAAATTTAAAGTACTAGATTCTTTATTTAAAAAAAAACTTTAATTGGCTCTTCTGTAACGTTGCTACATGTCGCTGGGTAATTTTTTCCTTACCACCCTTCTTAGTCACCCATTTTCAATGTTCATCTGGTCCATTTTGCTTTGCTTTGAGATATTAATAAAAAATTTGTTTAAATCAAAAAATGCAATTAAGTATAGCCGTGGTGAAGTAAATTTTTCTTTTTTTTTGGCTTCAATTTCTACCTAATTAAATTCCCTTATTGCATGTTATTACATTCTTTCCGTAATGGCAGAAATCATCCTATTTACGATAGATTGAAAAATAAGCGTTGTTGAAAAGTACATTTCTAAAATATGATAAAAGGTTTTTTAAAATTATTTAATAATATATAATTTTGTAATGGTTTTATGGCACTTTGAAAATGGTATAAAGGGACAAAGATGAATTTTGGTAATATTTTCTAATGTAGTTTTAAAAAAATATAACTTTGTTTATTTTATTATTTATTATAACAAAGAAAAAGTACTAAAATAAGTAAAACATTTAACCCCTCAAATTGGACAAGATAATATTATTTGGAAATGTGGAGCAGACAGACAACTAGTTTTGGACGATGTTTTTCAGCTGTTGTACTGACTGCAAAAGACAAATTTTGGACATTTTTGCTGAAGATTTATGTGGCTCATTTGATAAGCCATAAAATGGCATAATCCGTTCATTTATTGATAAAAATTGGACAAAATGAATTTTGGAAATTAAACTAATTTAATTTTTCTAAAGAAGGCAGAAAACAATTATGGGGTCAAAAACATTTAGTCACAAATTGTTACGTTTCTTCTTAAAATAAGGCTTGTTTATACTCACTGGAAGGCAAGATCCTTTCATTTCTCGCAGATCAATTTTTCTAAATAAATCGCAGAGAACGACTTCTCCTAATGTAGGAGTCCTTGTACTAAACATCACTTCCAAAACTTCTACAACCTGTAATCGGACATGAAATACCAAAATAATGAGAAAAATATATGAATCTCATAGTTAACAATTATAAACCAAAAATATATTTGAAATAATAATATTTTTGCTGTTGATAGTTTTGAAGTTTACTTCATTAGTCCCTGGCTTAGAACAGGGTATGTATTTTATTTTATTTTATTTTATTTGGGATTTTTACAGCTATTACATAAACAAAATAATTAGAAAAATCTTAACAATACTAAAGCCAATTTAAAAAATCCACTGTAAATATAATGACACATAATATATAAGAAAAGAAGTTTAGTAATCGTATTTGTGTGACGTTTGTATTCATGTGTATGTGAATGTGTGTATGCATGAATGAATGCGGGAGAGGATACATGTGCGTGTGGGAATGAATGAGGGAGAGGGTGCGTAAGTATGAAAAAAATAATTGTTTAAAACTTGTAAATTGTATTAAAAATGGTACAATAAAGAGCTTAGTAAAAAGTCAGAAACCTTTTTGTTAAAATTCAAATGACGAAATGATATAAGTTGTATTTTTTTTTAAAAGAATGTTAAATTTCAAAACCGTATTCTGAAAAAAAAAGCATTTTATTTTAAAATTTAACTGATACACATCGAATGAATAATGTGCGACGAGTCCTATACAATACAGTAGGTAACCACAAAATGCAGTAAATACGAAATAATGACAACAATAAAATAAGGTTTTGACAATACGCGAATGTTGATTCAAAATGAACACACAAATGCATATTATATGCACCTACATAATATATAAATAAGAATAACATATAAGTTTAATAGAAATGATTCGAATTATAAAAATCAGGTGTCACAAACAGTTGGCCCGCAGTACGGGGATACATAATTATATTAAAAGATCTTCTCACTATAAAACTTATATTTGTTCAGGGATAGAGAGCAACGGAGAGGAGGACGCGAACAAAGACAACTTATTACCTATGGCAGTTTTGATAAATTTAATATTTTTGGTAAATATATCTATTTCGTTAAATTTCCTGTTATACGTATCCATAATACGGTTAATCGTAGCGTTTTTTGACGAATTTGTTCTGCATTTAGGTATGTGGAAAAGTTGTGTATAACGCGTTTGTCTCTGTGGTACCTTAAGATGAATGCGGGTAACCAATTCGGGGGAATCTATTTTATCAGATATTATGTTGGTGAGTAACACTATATCAGCCGTGGTTCGTCTATCAGCGAGAGTTTGAATATTATGAAAAACGCACGCTTGGCGATAATCTGGAAAATTGAGATGTAGTCTACGATTTAAGTTTTTTATAAACATTTTTTGAATTCTTTCAATTTCGCAGGAATGAATTTTATAATAAGGAGACCAGACAGGTGAAGAAAATTAAAAAGAAAATATGTATGTATCCTTGTAAGCAGGGCAAAACATAAATTGTGTGAATAAATCAATAAAATAAAAGTGAATCCATTACTCTTCAGTAAAAGTGAGATTCAAAGTTCTTAAAGAAAATCATTCAAACAACTTTTTACAATAATATTTTTGTGCTTTAGAAATGGGATACCGGGATGGGAGCAGATATGCTGGAAAAAGAAGTTGTGGTTTCAAAATATGCACCTGTGGACTGAAGAATTGCTGTGCAGCGCCAAAGTTAGCACCAGGATGTGACGCCATTAGTGTGGTATTTAACATCTTGGCCAGGATACCGAAAGAAGAAGGGGAGAAACCATATCTTACCTGAGGGTATCTTTCTAGGTCAAGTTGTAAATGTCCCGGTGTTGGTGCGGGGCAATCCAATTCATATCCCGCACACATCTCAAACATAAGGTGGCCCAACGCCAATACTTCAGGCTGTGTGTTACACGCTGATACTAATGGGAGGCCACGAGGGCACATGCCCAGAAGAGAGTTTTCTAATCCTGATATTCTGAAAATAATGTATGTTTGAAAATATTTCATTTTTGTTTTTATTTCACCAATGTAACAGTTTCAACCCCTAAAATACAATCCAATTGGTACTTACATACACTAACATCTTAGGATACTTGAAAAATTAATAACATAAAAAAATAACGAAACATTTGAATTTTTAAAGCATATAATATATAATTTAAAACGTAAAATTAAAAACAAAAGAACATGCCTGGCGACTCCATTTTGAACGATGACATTGCCGCTGTGAAGATGCCTGTATGGTGGGAAACCTCTGTCTGCCAGAAACAGTAACCCTTCTAATACCTGTCGTCCTAATCTTCCCACTTGCCACATCGGTAGTCCGGCTACACTTGAGCGAGCATCGCATGAACTGTGCTTTCTGCACCAGTCATCTTGCCATTGTGTCTAAAATATTTTGTTTGTATGAATAACCAGCTGTTACTCTTCATGCTATTGAAATCGTTATGCTGAAGTATTGATTAGGCGTTTTATGAATTGAAATAAAAACTATTAATGTTATAGTGAGTGTTTAAATGAGATATATGACAGTATATTTGGAATCCGCAGTCAAAGAATTAATTTGGTTAATACCAACACAAGTTTTTTTTTTTTTTAACGTTTAAATATTCAGATAAAAAAATTAAATCATAAGATTATGAACTAGAAGGCTATTAAGTAATGACAATATTGTAAATGTTATTGCTATTCAATTATTTCTCTCCTTTTCTCAATATTTTTTAGAAATATCTGGTGTGCATTAGTTTACCTTATATATCAAATCCTTTAGACTTCCTTTTGGATTAAAAGGTATAATAGAGAGAGTGTATCCGGAATAGAATGCTACATCTAAAACCGGATAAATATAAGGATGGTGAAGAGCACGAAACAGCTCAATTATGACACTTCTAGATCTCTCTGATGGCTCTATTGGACAATCTGCAGTTAACGGGGTCTAGAAGCAAGTGGAAGAGTTGAAATGTATAATGAATAAAATTAACAACTTTTTTTAAAGTATCGGTATAAATATTTTTCTTATTAAAAAGTACCTACTAACCAGTGTGAGGAGCCTCTCTGTTTTGATAGAATAATCTTTAACTGCAAACCAATGCTTATCTGCTCTTGAACCAATATCATTTAACTGTGAGATGAATTCATACCTGAATAAAATAAAATAAAATGCACCTAACAATAAATTATGCCAAATGCTACTCGGTGTTTAAAAGCAACTTATTATGAAATCATTTTCGTGGGATAGATTAAGTTAATTTTGTAGAAATTTTATTAAACACCTAAATTTAATAACACAATCAGTAAAACCAATACGCAAAACAACATTCAATACTATTATTGACTAAAAAAGATTAACAAAAAAATACCTTGATGATTTCTCTAAATACTTGATACATATTGCGCCCGCTGCAGATTTTTGAATGCATCTATCACCATCTCTAAAGCAAAAAATATGTTTCATCTTCATTCTTTTTCCAATTGTGAATACAAACATTACTTCGATTTAGTTATAAAAATATATCTATTTTGTTACCTGAGGATTGTGTTATTTTCCTCTACTGGAGATCCTTTTAAAGACCCACTGGGACTTCCCATCAGCGATTTGTTGAAAAGCAATTTGGCAAGTGAATCGATCTTCATTGCAACAAGCGGAGCTTTTTCTCCTGTACTCGCTGCACTAGTACTGCCTTCCTCTAAATTAATAGTCATCCAAACAAAAATAACAAGAAGTAAAATAGCTTTGCCAAACAAGTGAAATAAGTGTTATGAAAATAATGATTTTCCTTAGAGTAATAACCTAATAGAGTCGCCCATACAGAGAAAAATAATTCTATTATTATTGACTACGAAGCTAGCTACAGATTACAACAATACAACGGTAGGTAGGTTAAACTAAAAACCAAACCAAAAATTTGGAACACGTTTGTTCTGTGCGATAGAGCTTATGGGTTTCTGTAGAGAATTATTACTCTGAGAATTTTTCTGATTTCTTTGAACAAATAAAATAAAAAAATATAGTAAAAATCGGATAATTAGTGTAAGTACATTATTGTTGTAATTTTTATTGGAAATTTTCAACTGTTAATTATTATTCTTACACCTTTTTGTCAAATACAATAATCCATCATTGTATTTGACAAAAAAAAATAAGCTAATCACTGAAAAACTTTTCACATTATTGACCCACCTTCACTCTCATTTTCTGTAGACACGGATCTTGCGCGGAAAGCGGCTCTCTTATTTGCTGCTGCAATAGAAGCCGGATTAAATTCCGCAGCACTCTGGGCTCTTCGACAAGCGGGCTTACGTTTTTTTCGAAAACTACTTCTTCCAACCCTCTCCTGGTAGAACCTGTCATGTCCAGTAGTTTCTGGCTCCTTTTGTTCTTTACCCTCCGCATGACGGTTCATTGTTTGATACAAATTAAACATGTTAGCAGCAATTTACAATTCAGCCCGTTCCAAAACAAATTTAATTATTACAGTCAAACTATTATTGACTGAACACTTTCACACTCCTGCGAACACTATGAATTAAATGGTTTACTTAGGGTTAAAGGTGTAAATGAAAGATGACATAATTGACTCTAAATGATTATGTACTTCATTTGAAAACATTGCAATATTGTGTTCATATGGAGCAACAAGAAAATAATTGACAGACCTAACAGGATTAGTCATGTTCCGGGGAGTAATAATCCAGACAGGGTTGTACATGCGAAGTCAAATTAATTTTTTACTTTGGTACAAGCATTCGACACATCCGCATTTTCAAATTCCAAAACTTAAAATAAACAACAAAATCGTATTTCAAGATTTTTTAGTAACATTGAAATTTATTATGAATTAAATGTATTTTGTCCACATCATGATTTGTAATCATATTTTTTTCTGTAAGCAGTTATTTCTTCAAAGGCATTTTTGTATTATTTTGCACTGGATCATTTTTGACCCACCTTCGCTGTGAGTGTCCTATTTATCCCTCTGAGCTTTAAAATACGATCGGTTGTACTGAGTTGGTAATGACAAAATGTGTTTTTTCATAGAAAATAAGTTTTTGTTAAATAAGACCATTTTTTTTAGTGAGTAACCCAAGGTAACCTATTAAAAGACATGCAGTTAAAATCTAACAAAATCACGAAGAAAACAAAAGCATCATTTATTATATTTTATATAACATACCTCATTTAAATGTTTTTTTAGTAACAATTAACTGAGATATGCAAATAATATATTGTGATGCCCTTTCCCGTAGAATACATACACAATATTTGTACATTTTATCGGGAAGCCTAATAAGGGTAGTTGAAAAATCAATATTCTTAATCCATTGATGCGTAATTCTAATAGCTTTAAGAAGCAATATGATTATCAGATACTAATGTGGGCACCTACATATTCTTATTTAAAATAATGATGACCCATTTTCGTAAACTAGGTATGTTGGAAATTTAGATGCGTCTCAAGCATTTTATTCTTGTTAGTATTTTTAATAATCTACAACAAACTACGCTAATAATGAGAATTCATGCGTTTAGAAATGAAATAGATATATCTTTTTAATTTTAAAAGGCAGTGTATCAATTAATTATCTTCAAATTTAAATACCTAAATAAAATTGATTGATTTGATTTAAATTGTGTACCATTTTTTAACTTACAGGTATCAATTTTCTCAATTATTATTTTTCTAACTTTTTATATATTTTTTTATATGGTATATAATATAAATATCATAATTTAATATAGTATATAATATAAATATCATATTATATGTATGTTTTTTTTTTAAATAAAAATTTCTTATTCTTCTTAATTAATTTTTATTTGTTACTTCTTTGTAAAATACATGCCTGACTTGTATATATATCCAGATTTTTAGCATCCAAAATATTTCAAACAGGTAACCTGTTCTACCCCACTAGTCTGAGATGTTAATGCCTCTTCGTTTGCTGGCCACCATAGCTTTGGTTTTAAGAGCGTTCACTTTGAGTCTGAATTCCTTACCTGCATTCTTTACCTTGTCGACAAGTTGCTGTAGATGATTAGCAGTATCAGATGTAATGGCAGTATCATCAGCATATTTTATATTATTTATATTACTTTGTAAATTATTTTAATTCCTATGTCAACATCTCGCAGTGCCTGTCTAAATACAAATTCGGAGTATAAGTTAAAAAGCATTGACGAAAGTATGTAACCCCTGTAAGCTATGTTATCACTTTTAATGTCATTTATACAGACGTGTGGAATTTGATTTCTATAGAGGCTATAGATATCTTTCCCATCCAAGCCAATTTCATTGAGGTCTAACAACTTGTCGCGTTTTATATTCTGAAATGCCTTCTCATGATCAATAAAACACATATAGACACATCTTTGTTGGTCAAAACATTTTTGGGTCAGCATTTGAATAAAAAAAAGGGCCTCTCCTGTACCAAAACCACTGTGAAAACCAAATTGCGTCTCGTTAATGTGCATATAAATCTTTCTCCAAAGCCTGTTGTACAAGATCTGTAAAAATGTCTGAAGAGTGTAGCTCATTAAAGTAATCAACCTATAATCGTTACATGACTTAACATTTGGTTGTTTGGCAGTGTGATGAATTCTGATGTTAACCATTCTTTTGGTACCTATACTGCGTCGTATATTTTGTTAAAAATTGTATGCAGAAGATCAACACTGCTTGAATCCGAGCGTTTTAAAATGGTTCCCTCTATTAAGTCCGGACCTGTTGCTTTGCCATATTTTAGTTGTAAAATGGCCTTTTCTAATTCTTCCTTTATAACACTTGGACCCCTTAGGCCCAATAAACATTCAGGGATATCAATTATGGATCTATTATCATAAAAAAGCTTGTCCATGTATGCTTTCCACACTTTGCCTGATCCTCTTTGTCAATTATTAAGTTATTATGTTCAATGGCTAATGTTATAAGTTTTAAAAGAAAAAAAAGGGATTAAGGAATTTTTTATGATCTTTTTGATTATTTTATGAATGATTCGTATTTATATTAATTACATAATGAAATAATCATATTTAGGAGAGAAAAAATAGGTCTATTGAGCATAAAAATTAACTTTGTTTCTGAATAATAAAATGTGATAAATAAATTACGTTTGTATATCATTGTTACTTCTCAGCAGCCCAAACTATCCAAGTCTAACTTGTTTCTTGCAGTTAGCGTTGCCATTCGCCCGGTTAAAGCCAGACAGTGTTAGGCTTTTTGACCTCTTGTCCGTCCAAATTTGACTGCGTCCGGCCCGTTTTTGTTAGGCTTTTATGAAAAAGTTATTAGAGAAACTGAGCTTTTAAAGCAAGTTTCTGGCAAAGGTAAATATGTTGATAATACTGATTAAATCTTCGTTATAAAAATATGTGTTTTAGTTAAATTTTTAGTCTAAACTCCGGCCTTGAGACCCAAAAGACCGACTTCTTTAGCGGCTAAGTCCGGCTTTCTGAGTTTCAGAGATGGCAACGCTACTTGCAGTGATGAATCAGAGTGTTGGTATTTATACAAATATTAAAAAAATAAACAACAAATGGTTCAATCAGCAGTAGAAAAAACATAAATTTATTTTAAAATTAAAATAGTAAATCAGTATCTTTAAGGAGTTTTATTGATCACAGATAAAAATAAATATTTTACATCTAAACACATTTTAAAAGTACAATTAAAATTGTCTGACTGCAACTTGATGCAGCACAGGATGTTTCAATACCAGTCAATAATTCTAAATTTTTCAAATAATATGAAATCATTTTGTAATAGTTTGAGGAGTCAACATTATCTTCGATAAATAATAGCATAAAAACTCATTTTAGTTGGTTAATTTGTATTGCATGTCTATGTATATTACTATATTACACGACAAATCACAAATAAACATAGATAAGGAATAAAATAACATAAAAATACATACTTACATATTTATAGGGTTTGATTGTAAGAGTCAAAAAGTATTAAATATGTAAGTAAACTGGAGTAGTCTACCATGATAAAATGTTTTAATGTATAAAATCAACTTCGTCATTACACATTAATACATTATCAGATAAATATTTTTTTTGGGTCTGAATCATTTTTATGATTAGCGAAAGAATGCCACAAACAGAGTGTGATTTGAATCTATTGCTTTATTTCTTTAAAGGAACTTTAAATAGGATGCTTTATGATAGTTTAAAAAATATATTTGTAAAGGCTACTACTGATAATTATTATTAACTTTGGTTTTATTGTCTATTACCTAAGGCAGCCATGTTTGTTTAAACATAAACTAATCTTCACTGGCATTCTTAAATTATTGCAACTAACAATTAATGCCACAATGCAGCAAATTTGGATTTTATAAGCTAATCAATATGAAGCAATGTTGCTAGCGAGCTGCAAAGGTGGAGAAGAGTGATGGATGATGAAAGCGGGTGATAGGAAGGAATGGAGACATTTGGAAGAGGCCTTTATCCAGCAGTGGAGAGAGAAAGACTGCAGAAGAAGAAAGAAGAAGTAGTAATTAGTAATAGATGAACTGGACATTATTTTATTCCGAAAGTTTAGTATTTGGAAATACATATATAAATTATCCTGGATAAAATATAAAAGATTCATCATATTATAATAGATGCAAATTCCATATTGTATATTGTCATCTTGGTGATAAAAAGACACAAGTGAAAAACACCTCCTTGATATGTACGTATTTTGTAAATTTATAGTATGTAAATTTATAGTATGTATATTTATAGTAATGCATATTTTCTAAGGTTTTATCAACCTAGTTGAATAAATCTAAGTCCTTTCAGAAATATATTTTTTTTAGTCATTGTATGCCACGCTCAATACTAGATTTCTTCTTGTTCAATGCAAGCATAAAGGATGTTGATATGCTGACGATTAAACTCAGACTAGTATATGGGATATTCCATACTACTAATGCCATCTACGGTTGTTAATGAAAATAATATGTTAGTTAGCTAAAAATCCAGAAGAGACCACTTATTCGAGTTGCGAAGATAAGAAAATAGCTAATTAAATCAAAATTCTGGGGGTTCTTATCAATCACTAGTATCTCGCCTGGCTTCTCCCACCGACTACAATGTTATTTAGGGTTTCTTAAGTTTGGTCAATATTTTGTAACAAGTGCCGAATGCAAATGTAAAAATAAATATTCACTTAAAAGTGGCCGCAGAGAATGGTTTGTTCGTTTGTTGATAAATAACAAGAGCATCCATCGCGTGTGGAAGGTTAAGTAATTTTTCTCAAAATAATAATAATTGTGGCTTTCTTTTTACCACCAAGATGAGGAATAATAAATATTGTTAGATGATATTATTGTATCATAAATATTATTATAGTTGTTAATTTATAAGTTATTATTATAGTTGTTTAATTGATACCAGATATTATAAACTGAAAATGTTAAATTTACATGTTCATAATTGATAAAATTAAATCTTCTTTATTTATTTAAAAAGTAAAATCTCTTTAAGCAGATTAATATCTGTAATCATATACAAATTAGAGAGTGATTAAAATGCATGTTATTGATTTTAATCAAAGTTTGCTATAAAATGTATAAATAAATACACCATTATCCAATACATATTTTAATATGCCTTAGTTTACTAAAACCTATGAAAGTTTTTCATTCATAAATAAAATACATAACTTAGCCACAACCTCCATAGTCCACACATCATTTCAAACAAAAATTAGATTTTAAAATATTGGTTTGTATCTTCAGAAATATAATATGATACTTAAACACATCAATAGTGCCACTTCATGTACCTCGTTTTTTAAAAAATTATATTCTGTATGCATAAATTGTTTTCGGTCAAGTACAGATAATTTATTATTATTGTATTTGTTGATTTACAGAATATAAATAGTAAATTCAATGTTGCCTCGAGGTACAGTGGTCGTCAGATAAGGATGTCCATGCGCAACGGTTTTCCATTGTAAAGGATGTGTTAGCGTTGGCATCCTTATCTGGCGGTCAATATAAATGTATATAAAGCTGTATCATGTAAGTGAGCATCAGATTTATAAATATCGAATTTTGTGAAGATACTACATATATTAGAACAGTTTTAATTTATTAAAAATATGCTTTCATACCACTTTTGTTCCATTCCCATAATCATCATAAAATTAATAATACAAATAAATACAAAGTTTGCCATGAACCCACTTTTAAAAACATATTTACGAATAAATACCTAATCCTAAATTCCTTTTTTTAATTCTTTACAATTTCGTAATGGGAGTTTAATATATTTTATATTATATTATTGTTATCAAAAATTAAGTGGTTTATACAAATTTATAAACAAATAAGTGTATTTTATATTAATTCCCGAAGCATGAATTTTTTCACTATTTATTGAAATATAAAAGTAGAAATTCTGTTTAAATATTTATCCTACCTCTGAGATTCTCCATATCCGAGCATTGTGTCAAACTCACTATCATTATTATTTATTAAATCAAAAAATACATCTTAGCTGCAAAAATATCATTAATCTTCCCATGTACAGTTCAAACCAAATAAAATAAACTGTTTTTTTAATGAACTACTTCTTCATTAATAGTTTCCCAAGAACCTGCCGAGGAATCAGTTGCTCCCGAATCATCTGTCTCATCCTGTAAAAAATATATTTGAAAGTTACAAATTGTTTATAGCCAAAAAAAAAATGGGATATAGTCTCCATGTCTTTACCAGTATATATTCCAGATGTCCCTTACCTTTTTATTTCAGTAAAAAGTTACACTAATAATTAAATTACACAACAATTTATTTTTCTAATAAATCAAATTTACTAATTTTTTTGTTTTTTTTAAATCCATTTTGCTGTTTTAAATCTAACTCATAGTCTAAGAGATTTTTATCTAGAGAGACAAACATATTGGAAAATGTGTGGCATTAGCACTAATTAATATTGGAAAGTCTTACCTCAAACGGTTGATTATTAATATGGCGAGTTCGTATATTGATTTCAAACACACAAGCTTGTCCTATGAGTGCCAGTGAACATGTCAACAAAGCTGGGATAGAATATCTGCACCTCCAAGCCAATCCCATAATGAATAAGAAAAAGCTATCTTGCTTTGAGCCTACGGCTACCATGTCTACCCGGAGTCACAACTACCTGAAACGAATAAGAAAGCAAATCATGTTTGTAATATATTTAAAAAACCAATTTTTGATCAATTGGTCAGCATTAAATGGAATGTATTATTTAAGCAAAAAATATCTGAGAAAATTTAAAATTAAAATTTAAAAAAATAAATTATGTGTACTTTTTTCTTTGTAAATAAATAAATAATTTGAAGTGTGTAAGGCTGTTCATCAGCCTTGGTCGGCCTAGTGGTGTAGTGGTCAGTGCGTTTGCCTACCATGCAAGAGGTCTCGGGTTCGATTCCCGACATGGTTGACATTAAATATTTATTTGAAAAGGTGTTTTTACATTTAAATACTTCATAGCCCTTGGACTGGCACCTGAAATGTAAGACTTATCTTACCTTCATGTAACAAAAATGATCAAAACACGCTGCGATTTGTGTACCAATGCAGTGCCCTATGCACCATTATGTGCAGAAAGGGAATGATGGTGAAGGCTGTTCATTTTGCACCCATTTGGTGTACCAATGCATTAGGAGCAGATAAAAAAAGATTATACTTTTAGTTGTGATAATTTATTTTAAAACAAGATTGTTTTACTTCCAAATAAAACATATTGACAATATTGCTTGTAGGGTAGTGGTAACAAATGAAGAATCATTATTACAGAGGAAATAATGAGAAATTTCCGTAGTTTAAAAAAAAAAAATTTTGAATAGACAAGTCAATCAGCGCTATTATTTTTTAAAGTTTGGTATTTTTTAAATTACTTCGCCTGTGATGTCCTGAGTTCTCTTCCCCTTCTTTTCGATGAGTGATGCTAATTCGTCATAGAATTAGTGACGTCATGCAAAATAGTTGGTTTTTATTAAAATCATTTTTTTTAACAAACATTTTCAAGAAGCTTCCCAATACAATTTAAATGCTCTAATTTTTACCACACGTGAGAATACATTTTTTATATTCAATTTCGCATAGGGCTGAACTTCCTTATTAAATATTATTATTAAAAAGCAGCCAATAATAAGAAATATACAACCCACAGAACATATATTATTTGCTACAAAAGTATTAAGATTATCATCTTAAGTTGGAAAAAAAACTCTGCATTTATTTAGAGAAAAGAAAAATTCCACACCACTAAGCATTACGACAAAAATTGACAGCTAGAATCATAAATAAAAACTTTATTTGGAGTGTTGTGAGAAATTAAAATCAAAATTTACGGTCATGCCGTCGCCTCACGACATTTTTACTTCAAATCATGTTTTAACATCTATATCTGAGTTAGCAAATTTATACGAATAATTTTATTAAATAGAAAATTAATAACCATTGTTTTAACTAAGTCACCCAGTTAGAAGAAATTCTGAAGCAGTGACTTACTTTTAAATTACACTTAAAAGGTATCACTTTGTATAAAATGATGAGTACATAAATTGAATTATTGATGAGAAATTGTTAAGTGTGATACCGTGGAATGCCTTCCCCACGGAATCACTCTCCAGAAAAAAAAACTCGTTTATTTGCGAAATTGTTTCTTCAAGAAGTGCTTCTGTTCAGATGCAATCCATGTAAAGCCATGCAGTACAAATGTATGTATTGTATTACATGGTCGGTAAGGAATAATTATTCTTGAATTAACTCTAAAGAATTGTGTACACTAATAACAAAGTTCAATTTTCATAATAATTTATAATCAAGTGTTACAAAGTGAATGCCGATTCAATTAATAATAATAATAATTAACAGATTCACCGCTCTGCTCTTAGCACCTATGAAAGCACTACAACGCGGTGCTCACAGCATATGTGAGGAATTTATTATGAAAAAGGTTCGTAGCTTAAATCTTCTTCGGAGTCTAAATCCGGAGGATTGGTTTGCAGCAAAGTCTCGCATCTCATTCTTCACTGTGCTCTACTCCTGCAGCCCTCTTCGGCTCAACATATGAGGCGCAGTTCAAGTCCTCGCACACTTGCTCTAAATACTGCCGTCAGGGTAGTCACTTATGAAATAGGTGTTTAAACTAATAAAAATAAGTGTATAAACTAACAAATAAAACATGTAAATTTTAAACGTTGGGTTAAGGGTTAGCCAGCCTGTAGGTAGATGACTTTTTTCAGAGTAAAATGTACAGGGCCCTCGAAACTCACCAAAACGGTGCAATGAAAAAGGATGACAAAATTTATTATTATTTATATTTGGTATTGCTTGGTATTCAAAAAAATTTAATAAAACAAGTTCAAAAGAAAAATTTATTCAATTCACACGCTATAAAATATGTACGTATATAATCTTAAATTACGATGTATAAAAGTAAAGTAAATAAAAACAGAATATTAATAATCAATTTTATATGAAAGTATTGTGTAATAAAAATATAATAAATTCCTAAAATCACTAGTGGTCCCATGAATCTGTCGGTACATTCAGAAAGTTATCCAATATTTACCCAGAGAGTTTTATTTGTCATAGTAGTCCACGTGATCACCAGAATTATAATTTCCCCCGAGTAGAACATCCAAGCATTTTTGGACAGTTTGTTCTGGCTGAAGCAATTTATTATCATTTTTCAAGTTTACAAACCTACGCTTTAACCAATCGTCGGGAGTATCATCGATGATATACTGAATCATGGCTGTTTGAACCGGTCCGGGAGAATAATTCAACACTTTGATCTTGGGATTTTCTTCCGCCAATACCTTAAAGAACATTTCTCTAGCAGCTTTACCGCTGCAGTACAATGGAAGTCCAGCAAACGGTTTTATTCCACAAAGAGAAGTAACATTGATTACCACTGTGCGATCTTCTAGGTTTTTGAAGAATTTCATAAAAACACAGTTAAGAGTAGCAACGTGAAAAACATTGAGATCGTAGTATTTTCTCCACAATTCTACGTTATCAAGCTGCGAAGCGGAAAGAGATACGTCACCGATGGAACCGGCATTATGAATAATTATATTTACATCAAATTCACTCAAGTCAAAATCGGCTGTCACTTTGGCCAGTAATGCTTCCATGCTGTTTGGGGTTATATTGGAAAGATCTACAGATTCAATGCAAATCTTAACATTAGGGGTTTCAGCTAAAGACTTGGTAACCTGCAAGCCTTCTAGATTCCTCGCCAATAGCAGCAAAAGGGAATTGGGCCCCATCAGGCGGGCAAATTCTATTGCGAGAGAACGTCCGATCCCTTGAGAGGCACCGGTAATGAGAGCGAAACATGATCCCTTCAGACTTATGCTGAGCGCCATGATTGTTGACCCTCTACAAATGATTGAGTAGAAAATAATTCACACAAGCAAAAGGTACTGCTAAGGTGTTTTCTAAAAAGAAAAACGATGTTTAGGAAAGAAAAAAAACCTGATAATTACAATTATAAAGCATCTAGTTTAAGATATAATTCCTCAAAGCAGAAGTACGATAAATTTATAAGCCCACATTTTTTAAATAGTACAAGTTTGCGTACTTTGGTTAAGATAATTGCGTAATCAAACTTAATTTCGCCGACACCGCAGTAAATTATTTTAGTTTACAAGATAGTTTGGGGAAAGGATTTTGAGCAATCAAGGTCAAGTAATTAAGTACAGAAAAGCTTAAGATTTATACAGATTAAGTCAAATTTAACTGAAATAGTTAACGTAGTATTTATTACCTATTATCGAAAGAAAATAAATGAGCTTACTTTCTTATAGCGGCAGGCGGAGTAATTTACTTCAAACGATAAATAATTTGTATTGAGAGATTACAAGCAGTGTATCAAAAACGTAGGGAGTGCTTTCGACAGTTTCAATATTATTGCCATCAGATTGCAAAATATTGTTTAATTTGTTAAAGCACCGTTGAAAGCTAAAACAACAATTGCGAATCGTGAAATTGTGTGACACGAGTGACAGCTTTGACTAGTAGTCTGTGGTTTTGACCTTTCTATTATTTTTATTGTCTATTTTGATTTTAAGAGTAGAAAAAAGAAAATTGAGTTTCAATCATAGACGTAAAAATAAAAATAATTCAATAAAGTAGGTACTTAACTTTTGAAAAATAATAATAGTTTATTATAGAAATAAAAGACGAGTGATGCTTTTCATCCACAAATTTGGAATATCCAGTATATAATTATTATGTATATGCAGATTTTGTTAAATAAATATTATTACTATTATGGCTTATATAGGGGCATTTTCAAATATAATCTTAACCCCGCTTTTCAAAAAAGATTCTATGGGATATTAAACATAATTTTAATTGAATTTATGTAAACCTTCGAATAAAGTAATTGATGTGATTTATTCAAATAATTGAGATAGCAGGTAGGCTTTAAATTTTTTCACTCTCACAAATTTGCACATCTGTTGAGAGAGTGTTCCATGCCATTGAACCTGCTTCCACAAATACGCGTTCATCTAATTCAGTGCGCTGGTTGGGTAGAGGTAAACTTTTCATAATGCTGTACCTATATGTAGCTAATCCAAGCGTAAGACTTATTTAAGATATTTTTGAAGTTCCGGAGTAGTGCTATGCAATGACTTATACAAAAAGCTAACAGAGTTTGTATTGTATCCTTAGTGAAAACCGTAGACAACACTACTTGAAGTACTGAAAAATAACTAGGTTGAATTTATAAATTCTAAAAATAAGTTTGTCATTTTATTTATTGATATACCTACATAGAAATTATTTCAGCAATTGACTTTTGACTCAAAAGCATTTATTAATTCGAAAATTATTGTATATGTATGCATTTAAAATAGCTCAACTAGTAAAAACATAAATATATCGTCCTATCAATTTGAGCATCAAGGGACAGAATTTGAAAAGATTCCCAAAGGTTTGACTGTATGTAAAGCTGTAATTATAATATATGTATTGTATATGCCACAGAAATTTGTGTATAATATTATAACAATAATGTATAAGGCACTACGCTGGGTTGTTGCGTGTGTTAAGCATAATGAAGAAGTTCCGTAGTTTTTTTTATCTGTCAATGGCTATCAAACTTTTTTTTTTCAATTTTTAAAATTTGTAATTTTCTTTACTTGGTTTTAGTTTTTGGAATTTAGACTGTTAGAGACCAATTTGAAAATTATTCATTAATTTTATTTGGTTTGTTAAATAATTTTTAATCTTCCTTTTCAATTTTTAAACTTTTTCATAAATGTTTTAAGTATTCTATTTTTGTAATTTCTTAATTTTTATTACAATATGGTATTATTATATATTATTATAGTATATACCTTTATAGTATAAATACTATATGTAGCTTTAGAACAGGTATTTTTGAATCTAGTAAAGCTGCCACGAATAATTTCTTGCAATTTTTACATAAATATACATAAACACTCATTTTGTTTTGTTTTGTATCGCAAGTATGTACTTTCATTTTTTGTCAATAAAACCCGTATTACTGCACTGAACTAAACCGAAACTAAGTGTAAAAAAATATGTATCTTATTATCAGCGCTATGGTTTTTAAAAAAGTTTTGTGATTTTGAAATTACTCCGGCTGTGACGTCACAAGTTATCTTCGGCGAGTTTTACTGATTGGTGGGTTGTATTGGTTTATTCAGAAGAAGAATTCGTTTTTATAAATTGCACAGAAACTTCGCGGAACCACTTAAGAAAACATTTTTACATCGAATTTCCCGTGGCGCTGAACTTCCTTATTCTTTTCAATGTACATAGTAAGTAAAATGTATTTTGAAAATAGTTATATGACACGTACTATTTTTACTACAAAAAAAATTCAATACCTAGATGCCGTTTCCTGAAACTCCTGAATTAGATTCTATCGTCGGCGTCGGACTGAAGCTACCCGCATAGTTATTCTGTTTTTAATGAGTTATCCTTATTTTCTCCTATTCAGTTTCCTATTTTCTCAATTCATACATAATTTAGTCAACATGACAACAAGCATACTCCTTTCGCCTGGTTTAGGTACAATAATTAGGATTATAGTGAGACTGTAATCCACTTGATTTTTGAGTCTTTAAGAGAAGCGGTAAGAAAATAGCTGGTATTAATAGTATTGTTTAAAATTGTATACTTTAATTGTCAGTGCTGGTATTTTTGTGAATAATGCGTTTAACTATCAATTTCTTTTAAATTAAATATATTTCTTTAAAACATAGTTAGTTAGATACATTAGTTTTTTTCTTATATCGAAGGCCTACAACCAACCGCAAAATAAATTATTGTAATGTTAATTGACAGGTTTTATATTATCGAAAAAAAACATTGGAATATTTAAACTTTACAACAATTTATTGAAAGGTCCAGTTAGGTTCCGTGTTATGCGTCTATGGAGGTTTTTAAAACCATAGAAAAAGTTTTCTCGAAAATCGTTTTCCGATTTGCGGAAAGACTTAAAATGATGATGTATTGTTTTCAGTTATTATAAACAATAACAACCAGACTGAAAACACTATAACGAGAAGAATACATCAAACTTATATAATGAACGCATTATTGGATGCAGTTCTTTTAGATGATGCCTATTAATGTCAGATACTTCCCGTATGAAACCAGTAAGATTCCAATCAGAATATTAAAAAATATTTAATATGATGTATCCAATGTATGCCTTAAATTTCAAAAATATTTTTTTATTTATCAAAAACGGACAAAAAATAAATCAAAATTATCAAGTCCTACTGAACTGCATAAAATGCAGTTTGTAAGCAGGTGATTATAGTTAGGTTTGAATTGAATGCAATTAATCTTACGTTCATCGCACAAAGTTTAGATCTACTTTCAATCGGCACATAACGCATTCGTCTATTATTTATATTATTGTAAGAAATAATAAATCAATACACCTATTATATATTTACCTATGCTGCTACAAGAATGCGTATAGAGACAAAGTACCGTTTTTACGATTCAAATGAGCTCCATTAATATTTTTTATTCATACAGCATACGGCTAGTCAATTAAAAAAGGTGGACAATGAGACAACAGTATTGATTTCTTCTAACATTACAGATTTGATGGGACAATATTTTATAGTTGACTAACTTTTAACTAGGCAAGAAAATTTGCGACTTGTTTTATACTGAAAGTAAATTTTTACTTTACGTTTGTATTGAATTATTTCACTACTGCTATGTTTTTTAAATGGATTTCAATGGATTTATATTGTTCATTTAAACTACTTTTTAACGGAATGAGGATAAAGGCTTGAGACATTTGTATTAATAAAAACCGTAATATCTAAACGGTAGGTATTTTTATTTTGATTTATTTTATTTTAATATCATTCAAACTCTAAATTTATTCATTGTCAGATTAAATTATAGTGTAAATGGGATTACTTACCCTCCATGCGCTCTATAGCTGCAAGATTTAAATTACGTCTCAAGAAACATCCTCTTCCTTAATCTCTCCTCCTTTCCTTTTTCCTCTTTCCTCTTTTTTCCTTTTTCCCATTGAGTAATAGTTTTGATTTAAGGTAATTTATAAACAAATATGTTTATTTCTATTTTCTATATTTTTAGCTTTTTAATCTTTTTTTTGTTCTATTGAATATGTTCTGTAACTTGAATTATAAAAATAAAACTTTTATTTTATTGGTTGGTTGGAAGAAATTGCCATTTGGCAATAAACCCACCAATGTACAAATAACATTATGTACAAAAAGTTAAATAAATTAAAAAATTTAAAAAGATGTGCTAAAATCTAGCTCTTATCTGTTATAACTGAAATATATCATAATTGGAAACGAGGAACAAGAATCTCTATCGTCCGTGCGCCTGTAGCTGCAAAACATGCTGAAATATTGATTGATTCTACAGCTCCCTTGAGGTGATTTTCACAAAAAACGGCGCAATATAAATTATCCAACTAAAATTATAATAATATTTTTAATCCAACACTCGAAAAAAAAATTCATGGCATAATGCTGTTTTTTGTTGCAGTGTAATTATTATATAATACTTTTGGGTACACGTAAAATATTTCAAGAAATGCATTAAACATTTTCATCTTTAAAATACGTCATGATGGAACCCTATACATTGCTACGCGCTAAGGTATTATAAAATTATCATAATGATTGCATTCTCAATGCATAGTATTTATAAGTCTACAAATATAAATACAAAAGCGGAGAACGTAGCGAACGGTGAGAACTAGATAGAGGTGGCCAGTAACTAGTAACTAGTAACCGGGTGCTGGGTGCTGGTACTCGGCGCTTCTGGCTGCTAGTGGCGAGTGGATAGGTGCGCACATGGAGCGAGGTGAGGTCGCCAATGCATTGGCATTCTGGATATTTTGACGGGAAGGTCGGTCACGTGAACAAAACTGCCTGAGGAGGGGGGGAGCGGGCTGGCTAGACTTTCCAGTAGCCGAGGCATCCGTCTACCGCTTGACTGCGATACGTTTACCAAACACACGCCCCAGTCTGTAGCTAAATTTTATTTTTCAATATCCTCTCGCAATTTTATTAATCGTTCAAAAGAAACGGTTTTTTACAAACATTATTAAAATAAAATTCTCGATCGATTCTGTGTTATAAAATATGCGAAAAACAGGCTGCTAGAAATGTTTTTGTATATTTTGTAAAATTTCGCTTCGCGAAAACAGAGGCGACAGGGCGTGAGTGCAGTGAAAAGATCGGTTTCGCTCGAGCTCCAGACTACACAGTCGCGACGGATCGGCAGACATGTTTTGATCGAAGTGTGGAAGCGAGGGCAGGACCATGATATTGTTGCGTAATAGTGTTAATATTGTGGTAAAAATGTACGGGAAGTGAAATGGCAATATGACTTGGCGTAGAAGCCGGGTCCGTTGCCGCAAATCGTGGCGTTGACGCGTTCGCGACGCCTTCGGAGAGGAGCGGGTCCCTCCGTACTCTGTAATAACATGGTATAGGCGCGCGAGCGCGAACAGTATTACTCTAGAATGATGGAGCTAGTCACTCCTCATTTGAAAACAGTTTTAAAGACCTATCAACACAGTGCCACCAAGAGTTTGCAGGGCCCGGGGCAGAGCCTGGGGGCTGGCCCGGAGCCCGAGGAGCCCCCCGCTCCACCCGCGGCGCCGCTGCAGCAGCCCATCCTCACGGCGGCCGACCGCGGGCGGGGCGAGCGCTGCGAGACGCTGCTGGAGGGCGAGCCCATCTCGTGCTTCGTGGTGGGCGGCGAGAAGCGCCTGTGCCTGCCGCAGATCCTCACCAGCGTGCTCATGGACTTCAGCCTGGAGCAGATCAACCGCGCGTGCGACACGCTGCAGATCTACTGCTCGCGCTGCACGCCCGAGCAGCTGGCGGAGCTGAAGGCCACGGGCACGCTGCCTGCCAACGCCACGTCGTGCGGCCTCATCACCAAGACGGACGCGGAGCGCGTGTGCAGCGCGCTGCTGCACGGCGCGGGCGGCGCGGGGCGGCCCCCGGAGGGTGCGCGCCCGCTGCACGTGTACCACGAGTGCTTCGGCAGGTGCCGCGGCCTGTGCTTCCCCGAGCTGTTCACGGAGCGCGAGGCGTGCTGCGTGCAGTGCGCGGAGTGTGGCGGGCTGTTCTCGCCGCGCCGCTTCGTGTGCCACGCGCACGGCTCCCTGGAGAGCCGCACGTGCCACTGGGGCTTCGACTCGGCCAACTGGCGCGCCTACCTGCTGCTGGCCGACGACCAGCCTGACCGCGAGCGCATGGCCGAGGTGCTGGCGGCTATGAAGGCGCAGCACGAGCGCCCCCCGAGCGCCCTGAAGCGCAACAAGCAGGTCTGTGCCCCTTTCTACCCACCATATTCAACTCGAATCATAGTTCACGAGCGATCCCAACCGGCCGATATCAAGTCATAAGCCCTTCGAATGCCCTAACTCCCATTAAAAACACCATTATTGCATTATCGAATTAACTCAAATCTCTTTCTTTTTTTTTTTTATGACTAGGTACATTGAAAAAAAACGTTTCAGTACTAAAAAATCTATTGTAATCGCTACCAAATAACGAATCTTATGCAAAAGAAATACAAGACAAAATTGAATTTAAACATTACTATTAAATATAAAACCGGGTTGTGGTCCCGTGGTAGTATTGTAGATTCACGGGCCAAAGGTCCGAGGTTCAAATCCCACTCTACCACAACAGTATTTCCATGTATCCAGCACAAGTTATTTACGACTTGTAGGAAATGGTCGGAAAACTTAAGTAATAGTAAGAACTCAAGTATTTCTCTTTAAAAAAAAAATAATAATTACATAAAACACCCAAAAAAATATAAACTAAGAATATATAATAATAATAATAAATATTTACTAACTATAATAAACAATATCATGCAAACAAAAATAATATCAAAAGTTATAAATAGTTAAATGGCGGACTTATTGCCACTATCAATTTCTTAGTCTAACAAAAACTAAATAAAAAACAATAATACAAATTAATTTTTAAAAAGTTTAGAAAACACAAACACTTAAAACATTATTATTATTATAAATAACTTATATAGCGCCATTTTCGTAATACAATATCTCAAGGGCGCTTTACCTCTATAGATAAATAAATTTAATTGAAGCTTTTAAAGTTGTCATTTGATTAAAACAATTTATTTTGTTATCACGTGCTACGGATTTATTCGAATGATTTAGAACAAGTGGGTTTTAAGTTTTTTCCGAAATTATACAAGATTATGGTGTCTATTGCTTACTTGAATTATATTTATATTACATACATACTATATTTCTATATTTCTGCCAAAATAGAGGAATATGTTTTGAAAAGCTCTGCAAATGATGCTTCCCCAAATCTTTGAAATGGAATTTTATTTAAGTAACGGTTGTATGTAAATACTCGTAATATAAATAAATTAACAAAACTACTGCGAAATTTTGTTGATGCTTTTAAGATACCTACGCAGTAAACAAATATTTATAATATTTGTATCATACATATGTACATAATACATGTATCTAAAATAATGTATTTTATGTAGAAAAGCTTTTGTACGAAGATCGTTAATTATCACACATTATGTTACTTATTTGTATACATTATACCTATAAATATATACCATTTAGATATTTTAGTAGCATAATCAATATTTAAAACACTCACTTTTATATTCCACTGTTTTCATGATAATTTCCTTTTCATTGTTATGGAAAATAATGTAATTATGGACAGGTTTCAGAAACACAGCATATTCTTTTGTAAATGTGCTAAAAAGTAACATGAACATTTTTATGAAACGGGTTTTTAAGAATTAAAAATTTATGACATTTTTGCAATTACTGTTATTTATTAAAGAAGGAAAACTTTAACTTTAATAAAATTACAGTAAAACTCCAATTACCCGGATTAATGAGTGCCAATTTTTTTGTTATTTTAAAATAATACAACGAATTGGAATCACATTAAAAACATACTTAAACATGTCATGCAAAGGGATGATTTTATGCAAAAATGTGTCAAGCCGCAAAATAGAAAAAAAAATAGTTTCAGAATCGTAATCCAAAGGTGATATTCTTACTTTGAAATCATAGTTTGACGAGTTTAAACTTACACAATCTTTGTAATACTCCGATGTGTTAATCAAAAACCATGCAACTGGTCTAAAACCAATGTAACACTGCTTTAAGATGCTTAACCTATTGTTGCGAATTGAGATCAATATGTGGCTCATGATAGAAATATATATAATAAAAAATGTGTTAATCCCGCAAAAGACGCCTTTTTTGCCAGAATTGCGAAGTTTTGTTTATTAAAAACGGCAGCTAATTTTTTTTTCACATTGCAAGTAAATTCCAAGATATTTTTCACGTCTGGTTTAGAACACGAAGCTTTTATTTCATTTTTAATTTGTCACTTAAATTTTTTTGGGAAATAACATTGTTTAAAACTTTTTGCCTTATTGTTATTAAAAAGGTATTCTGCAAAAATGTCCCATTTTTTTGTTAAATTTTTATATTAAAAAATTAAAAAATTACACATTTTTCTGGTCTATTAAGCACTGTTTATATTTAAAAAAAATTATATTATTTTATTTATCACTTTAAATAAAATCACCTTTATCAATCGTATTTTAAACATTCATTATCTCAGTTTGAGGTTGGTGTGGCTTAACACATTTTTGCATAACACCATCCAATTCTACAATTAAATTAAAATATTAAAAAAAACATCTTCTTTATTTATTTTTTTATTTCCAATAACGATCCGGATGACTGGAGTTCGGATAAACGGAGTTCTACTGTACTTGTATTGTTTTATAATTAGATGCACATTGTACATAGTAAGTACCTACGTAGTACGTACACTAGGCGCCGAATTGTATACCCATATCGTGGGCTTCCTGAAAAAATATATTCATAATACTAGTATATTTCCATATTTAAAGCTCGAACTATATTTTAATGGCGAAGAATCGTTATTTTTTAAAAATTTATTTTATACAATTACTTGATGTAGTGGGAAGCCGGCCAAAAATAATCAAGCAATTCAATAATTTTGCGGTTTCAATTTAAAATCAAGAAGTTTGATTTTATTACTTCATTTATTTTATTTTATATTCATGCTTTTGAAAAATATAATCACAATTGGTTGTTTGAGATTAGTTCAACTTGGCTTGGCGAGTACACCTGGTACATTGCTTTACACGGTTTCGAAATAACACAGTCCAAAAATTAAAAACTTCCAACAAAAAAAACATTGATTCCAATCAACTTTGGAGTACGAGTGCATTTAATTTTACATGGACTCCTAATTTAATAGTTTGATAAATGTTCCAATTATGTTTAATCAATTATTTTTTTAACGACAGGGAACAGTAACTTTTCATCATGTAATCCGATAGTAAGAACATTGATTTATTAGTAAATAAATTAAACTGTAAGAAAGTGAAGTGAATAAGCGGTAATATTATTATGCAAGTCAACACACAATTGCATTCTACTAAACACTGAAGTCTGATAAATTAATTCATTTAGTATAAGTAGCTCAATTAAACAATGGTTGAATTCGTAATTCATGTAACTACGCATTTTTTAAATGAAAAATCATAAAATAAACTGAATGTGTCGACTAGTTTCGAAACACGACTGTTGAGGCTTGAAAACAAACTTTAAAAAATTTAAAATCCTACCAGAGCTTCTGGGACATAATAAAGGTAGTCCTTCAAATATTAATTCAATATACGTATTTAATCCACTTATCTCGAGTGAATAAATACATTTTATTTTTTTAAAATTTTATTTTCTATTTTTTTTAAATCAAAACCTTTATTAGCATAAATAAACAATATATTCGGTAAAAAAATGTAACACTTAAGGTTGAACTTGCCAAAAAAGTGTCTGGATCTTGTGTTTGGCAAGTTTACAAAATAACATAAAAAAGAAACAAAAAATGCAAAACAAAATAATAAAATAAAAAAAAATTAAACAATTTTTTAAAATTGAGAAAATATAATACTGAGAAAATATAATACTAAAAAAAATTTAAATAAAAACACATGCACGTATTAAACATATATCTTTATTTCCAAAATACAGTTAATGTTAATTATGCCAAGAAGCTTTTCTTTAATGTATCCTTAAATTTTCCGTAATTTATTTCTTGACGTAGATTTTGTGGTAAATTACATAAAAACATAATATTACAGCAAACTGAAAATGCAATAAGTAAGGTGGCTGTATCAGCAAGCCATTATGAGACCCATAGGCACATTTCACACGTATCGTCCGAATCCACACGGCACGTTAAAATTACGGTGAATTAACATTTATTTATTACATTATTTTGTATTTATTAAAACAATATTCAGCGGCTTTTCTTAGGTATAAATATACCGCAAAAGGAGATCGAGTGGAGATTAGTGGCTTTATGGGTGTAGTACTGGTTATTGCGTTGGCCCAGCATTAAGTAAATAATTTTAAAGCAATAAATAGCAATCCACCCTATGTTATTTTATCGTGCCGTGTGGATTTTTGCTATGGTGCAAAAAGCGTCATACCGAAACGTAATTTAATGTTAGTAATTTGTGGGTACGCACCAGGTACAAATACTTAGGTGCAAGGCAGAATACTTACTACATACTTTACCGTGTCAAGTGAAGAATGAAAAGCGCAGACCCTGAAACTAGAAGATGTATGACCTTAGAGTAAAGGGCTTCCCTTGATTAACAAGGTACTCCCGCGACCAGTATTTCCATAATTTATTACTGTATAAACAAAATGTATACGTGTCTATGCTATATTTTTGTTGGCTGTTATCGTTGTCTGACAGTCTGAATTGGCAAAATGGCGAGATCTAGCAAAAATGATTGATTATTTCGCACTAGACGACACAACAGAGTGCTTTTGAAGCACGATCAGTTATGCAAAATAATACATTTATTGGTTCGTAAACTAAAGTTAGAATAGCGAAATTTGTTCTTCAAATTGAAATAATAATACATTTGTTATACATGACAATGCACCTATTTATAAAATAGATTCATCAATTATAAAGCGCACCTTTTAATCAAGTTGATTTGAATTTGTAAAATCGCCACAGTTCATTTCATATTATGTAGTTTCTTATTTTTACAAAATATTACGTACTCTAACGATAGCTAATATAATCAGTTTCTTTTCAATACGTATTATAAGTAAACATTGAATAAGCATTGTTGAAGTCCAATGAGGAACTTCTGCCCTACGGGAAATTGGATACAAAAAATGTATTCTAACGCGCGGTTAAAATTAGAGCATACAATTGTACGGCAAAGTTTCTTGGAAATGCACGAAAAAAATGAAAAAAATAAAATACAAACGAACTACTTTGAACGACGTCACTAGTTCATACGAATTAACCAATGATAAGAGAGCTGTGAAAGATTTCCGGTTTACTGACGGTCAACGGACTAATCGGCAAATCTGACCGAGAAGAAGCGGAAGAGAACTTGAGACTTCACACGCTGAGTGATTTCAGAAGTACAAAACTTTAAAAAATCATAGTGCTGAAAATACATAAAAATTTTAAAAATATTTTTTTGGTTTTTTAACAAATAATAAAAAAAGAACACTAAGCCTCCTGATTGAAAAAACATTTGTAAATTTTGAAATCATCTCAATAATATATTAAAATAAATTTATACATTTTTCAAATATTTTTTTTGACCGTATAAAAAAGTTATCAATTAAATCGTTTACTTAAATCATCTAATATTATTAATTCTGTAAACTTGATTATGAAGAAACAGATTGTGTTGGAAATAATTATAAACACTTGGTGATTAGTTAGTAATTTTTTTTATTTAAATTAGTGATTAAAAGCCTTTGGAAGTATAATATGTCATATTACTAAATACTCGTACCTTAATATCAAAACATATTTTTAGACCAACAACCTTATGTTATCTGTTTTGAATGATTTATTTATTTAGAATGAAAATATGAATAGATAAATACAGTAAAACTATAACTATCCCAATTAATGAGTGCCACATATTATCCGGATATGCTGAATTCCGGATAGTTGGATTAAACATTAAATTAAGGCACCGTTTCGAAATAAAACGCAAAATTTACCCTAAGATCACTTTTTTATTGGAATTACTTAAACATGGCCGGCAAAGTTAATTGCTTTGCACAATTTCAAATTCACATTTAATGCAATACAAACGTTCAATAAACTCTTTTGTGAGCTTTGATTTTTTTATAGGCGGAGTACAATTATTGATAAAAACAAATAATTTATTTTTTCTTTTCACTCGCTGCATTGTTCATTCGCGCCGAAAGCTTAGTAAATAATATTCAGTATTCAGTTTCTTGTGGGTTGTTGAAGGACAACCGCAGAATATTTGCATTATATTTTTATTTACTTGTGGGAAGCCACATATTTGCATTCCTTTGTTGCTGCAGTAATAAAAATGCTTGCAGTTTTAGTACCCCGTAATATATTTACTTACACAGATACATAACAACAATATGTTGCTTCTCATTGTGATTAGATTTATAGTACCTAAACTAGTACCTACTCGTTCGTGCTGTACACACCATCATAACTTATTGAAAGTGAAGTAAAGTCTATGCTATAAGTACCTAAGCACTATATATTTTTTTTTTTTTTTTATTTTTTTTATTTAGAAAACATACAGTCATACAAAATAAGTACTAAGAACAACAATTTTTTAACATAAAAAGACCAATTAAGTTTTCATAAATTAAAAAGATATAAACATTAAATGTGACAAAAAATAAAAAATAAATAAGAATTTTAAGTGAGAAAAGGATAATTGTTGACATTTGCCTTTTCCATGGAGGTAATAAATTAAAATAAATAAAAATACCGAATGTACACTCCGAGCCATCCACGCACACACATGAACGCACATATAAAACATACACAAACATATACATTACATGTGGCACATATACATAGCATAAACCACTCAAGATGTACATTCAGCAACTATCCCAAATAATCGACCCCATGAAGAAATTTTCTGTACAAATGCGTCCGTTATAATTATGATAAACGTTTCACCATTGTGGAGTGTGGATGAGGTTTTGCTCCTAAAACATAATAAAAATATATAAAAGGGACGTTCAATAGGTAGTAGGAATAAAAATAACATTAATTGAAAATAATTTTATTTTTACACGTTTACCGTTTTTCTAATGGTAATTAAAAATTAAGTATTTTAAATAAATATTTTTTTCGCTTTTTACAGTATATGTTACAAATACCTACAAAATACACTATCACATTCCTGCCGCGGCATGGCGTAGCATGCCCGTAACATGACGGTGGGTGTACAATACAAAAAATAATTGAAGGCTACTGGAAGAATACGATAGATTAAAAAAAAGTCTAATAATATAAGTAATATATATTAGTGATGGTATCGTTTCCTTGATCTTGAAATGAAGGTGATCGGTGATGAAGTCGTGGGTATATTATTATTCTATATTTTCAAATAAGATTCTCAGCGGAATCTTAGTATGTATGTGTTTTCAAGCCTTAATTTTATATCAATGTCGCATTAAAATTTTTCGTACTGCGTATTTCCCCGTATAATTCTGTCCAAGTTTTTAAATTCATCATTGTTTTTCTTTACAACTGATAAGAAGTTTTTTTACATCATTATCATTATGGATAACTAATATAGCGGCATTTACGTTACACCTCAAGGTAGGTATAAAAATGCATGTATTTTAATTACTCAAAGCGCGGTATTGCACAAATAAAATACACATAACACAGATGTTGATTTCTTTTGACGAAAACTTAGAATATGCGATTATTGAAGCTTGTGAGTGAAAATTGTTGGTTGAAGTTCGGTTATTAGTCATTACAAAAATATGTTTTTCATCGAAATATTTTAAGTTTTAACGATCGGTTTCACTGCCATCGCTGCGTCATCTGAACAGAATTCCTCTAACTTCGTGGTCGTATTTATCGTGGACCGGTGGACCAGTGGACCAGTTCATTTTGGGAAGAATGCCATTTTATTCGAGCGTCTTGTGAAAACGTTCGAAGTATTCTGTTCGTTTTGCGTGCCTTATATTAGTAATGTTTCATCCCGCTATAATTTATTTGCGTTACTGGTGTTATTTGAAAGTTTAATGTTTGCTTTTTGCTAACATTCCGCTCATTTTTGGCTCCTGACAAATGAAGGTATTTTTCTTCGAACGCTCTCCGAATATGATGGCATCGGACCAACAATGCGGCAGATCGCGAGGTTTGGGTCCTACGAGTGGTAGCCCAGCGGTACAGCGAGCGGCAAAGCTCGACGGGGAACGTTCTCGGGCCGCGTAGGTCGATGATTATTTCGACATTATCCCGTGTGTATAATTTTAATGTTCATTCCGATAATTAGGCACGTTGCTCGCCGTCCCCCCAGTTATTATTGGATGGAATATCGAGAGTAAAAAAACCTCGTGAAACCTGTTAGATTAGTCATTGCTCTCGTGAGGCCGCAGATCGATCACAGAGAACGCCATTTCTGGTGCTTCCAATGCATACACCTTTTTTATTGTTCTGATCTTGTTTTCTATTACCGCTTACCGCGCACCTATTACCAGTAACATCTACAATAGTAACTATACTCGCTATCCCACACATAGATAACAACCCGTACTTATCTACATTTCTTTATCTCATTACTTGGACTATTTTCAGATTACAAAGCTATGCGCAGTTATTTAAGGGGTACATAAAATTCGGTCCTGTATCTACCCGTACCTTAGAGTAATAACCTTATAGAGTCGCCCGTACGGAGAAAAACAATTCTATGATTATTGACCACAAAGTTCTAATGGTAATTAAAAATTAAGTATTTTAACGGGTTGTAGGTACTTGGGTTGAGAATTGCAAACGCTAACCGAAACCGTCCATTACACGTTTGTTGTTCAACTAAAAACTAAACTAAAACCGAACCAAAAATTTGGAACGCTTTTGTTCTATGCAATAGAGCTTGAGTTAAGGGCTTCTCTAGAGAATTATTACTCTGAGACCCGTACCTATACCCTATATCTAATCTACGACTTCAGGAAAGTGGGCTATGTACTTAAATGATTATAAAGATTTCGGTGTGGAACGCTTTTGTTCTATGCAATAGAGCTTGATTTGAGGGCTTCTCTAGAGAATTATTACTCTGAAACCCGTACCTATACCCTATACCTGATCTACGACTTCAGGGAAGTGTGCTATGTACTTAAATGATTATAAAGATTTCGGTGTGGAACGCTTTTGTTCCATGCAATAGAGCTTGAGTTGAGGGCTTCTCTAGAGAATTATTACTCTGAGACCCGTACTTATACCCTATACCTGATCTACGACTTCAGGAAAGTGTGCTATGTACTTAAATGATTATAAAGATTTCGGTGTGGAACGCTTTTGTTCTATGCAATAGAGCTTGAGTTGAGGGCTTCTCTAGAGAATTATTACTCTGAGACCCGTACCTATACCCTATACCTGATCTACGACTTCAGGGAAGTGTGCTATGTACTTAAATGATTATAAAGATTTCGGTGTGGAACGCTTTTGTTCCATGCAATAGAGCTTGAGTTGAGGGCTTCTCTAGAGAATTATTACTCTGAGACCCGTACTTATACCCTATACCTGATCTACGACTTCAGGAAAGTGTGCTATGTACTTAAATGATTATAAAGATTTCGGTGTGGAACGCTTTTGTTCTATGCAATAGAGCTTGAGTTGAGGGCTTCTCTAGAGAATTATTACTCTGAGACCCGTACCTATACCCTATACCTGATCTACGACTTCAGGGATGTGTGCTATGTACTTAAATGATTATAAAGATTTCGGTGTGGAACGCTTTAAAAAAATAGTAATTAATTCGGACTTCCTAGTGAACTAAATGAACCAGAAATATGCAAATAATTTCTGTCATTATCACTAACATTTTTAGTGCATTGTTAAACTATTTTTTATTTAAAATCATTACTAAGTTAAATAGTTCTTTTTTTAAATAAGGCTACGTAAACATGTTTGTGTTTACATTTTGTTGCCTTCAAAACCTAATTAGTTTGAAAATGCTTTAAAAAAAACAAAATTTTTGTAGATTTTTAATAATTTTATCAAAAAATATTTTCAACAGTTTACGTTTTTTGTCGATACATATTTTTTGTGACTCCCCACAATATGTTTATAATTTAGAATATATCTTGAAATCTCATAGTTTGTAAAATGGTAGAAAAAAATATATCATAAGCATTAGAGTGTACTTATAAATACTTAATTTGTACTATTATTCGTGGTGTGTTCAGATATGTTTTTCTTTCAATTTACATCAAATTCTGAGATGCAGATAGTAGATACAATATCTTCATTAACAAAAAGGGTTAAAAAAAAATAATTAAAATGTAATGAAATTTCGGTTAATCGACAATCGACAATCCTTATTGCTTACGTCCACCGAATTCTATATTATTCTGTAATTTAGAATGCTTATTTTTTGCTATTCGATTGATATATTTCCAGTGTCCACGTGACAGCAATAGTTTTCCGCCTTTAATGAGCTCTCTTGTAAATTGTAAAGCTGAGAATTCTTAGATCTCCGGATAAACAGACATTAAAAAAAACTAAATAGTTTGATAAACGTTTGAAAACCTTCTGAAACCATTTGAATTTAAATAGATTTTTAAAAAATCCTTAGCATTCCGCCTAATGCCATTTAAATGTAAAAATATATTGAATTCCACGCAATTGTCATATTTATGTACGCCAATCTTATAACTGAAATATAGGAAATGTGTTTAATTAATATTTTTTTGTATCTTCATCAAAGACTTCTACCAAAGTTATATTGTAAATGTACTTAAGCTGGCGTGCATGGAAAGTTCATTGGCATAACACAGCAGCGGAAAGTACTATTAGGTACTAGTACGCAATCATTAGGTCACTAAGATCAACACTGCATCATGATGAGTTTATTTATTCGTTATCAATTGGTATTAAATGTGTTATCATATTTTAATATGTACGTAATAATTTTTCTGCAACCCACAGACGTAGTTTAATTGAATGATTGTTATAATAATTGTTAATTTCAAATGATAATTTGTTAGTGAGTCCTCCATGCCATACATAATCCATGAAAAAACAATCGCTGACAAATAATAAAATTCGTTGATATCGGTGCACCGAATACTAACATTGTTAACTATACAGTCGACGCACCTCTATAATAATACATCATTGATGAATAATTAAAAGCTGTAATAAAATAAATAAAACAACTTTGTTTTTAACCACTAATTTTTATTTTCTACCGACCGGTTTCAAAGCAAACAAGCTTCTTCGTCAAGGTTTACGTAACTAGTGAATTGATTCCTTTTTTTATTTCTATCATGTTCACTAATTACTACACGTGGACCCAATAAATCAAGTGGTTTTTTCCTTACACGGGTGGTAATTTGATATCATTATTTTCGAAGTAAGACAGGAGAGGACTTAAAGAAATATTGTTTATTTGGTTATTAATTATTGTTTTCTTATTATGAATCCCTTTTTTAATTTCTAAGATTTCTAAGTTGTCTAATTTTAATATTTTATTTTCAACATGAAGTACTTTTGATCCAGTCTTTATTGAAGTTATGCTTATTTTCAATCAGATGATTTTCTAAATATAAACTTTATATTTAAATTATAAGCTGTTTCTTGAGTATTTTTTGTCAATCGGTAGTTCTAGTGACTGAGGGGAGTATTGACAAGTTTACTCGGCGTACAATAAAATATAAAAATATGATTCGTGCCTTCGCAAGTTGCATGGAGTCGCAACAAAACGCGACATTGACGAGAACCTAAATATCAAGTCATAGTTATGCATATGTGTAAATGCATATGTATATGTGTAAATGCATATGTGTAAATTCTGATTTAAGACAGTTTTCCGTGTCTTCTAAAAAAACATTCACGTCGGAAATAAAGTATTGCCGATGCCTAGTTTTTATAATAAACAATATTTTATTACTAGCGAAATTTGGAATATCAAGAGTAGATGGAGTAAAAGTATTGTGTAAATCTTTGTGAATATTATTTAAAATATAGGACAAGCATACCTCAGGATTCGTCACTCATAACTCATAACTAAATGTTTATTTAGCATAGGATTTATGCTAGAAGGATCGCTGCAGCGCAGCATGGCAAATAACCAATAAACTGGTTTGGTGTAACGAAATTCTGATATTGACTATTTTTAAACCCCTTTGAGGTCTGTCCTTGTCCTATTTGACATAATAGTTAATGCGGTTTCTCGTGACAGCTTTAAAGCCGAAGGCGTCAACTCCCGTTTCGCCCATCAGGCCACCGGGCGCCTCCTTTAGCCATCTAACTACATATTATATAATGTAAGATGAGGTGCACTCACTACAATGGAACCGTAAAATATTTCTACGTTGTGCAATCAGTTTATTTGTTTACTGTGTTATGCACGAGTGTAAATAATATCACAATATACTCTTTAGAATGCTACTGTACTTATCAGTTACCTGCTTCGCAATGTTTTGTACCTTTTGTATTTTGAATACCTTTAATGAGTTTTCTGAAATGTATACGTCGTATCGTCACGAGTCACGATTGTTTGGAAAATCAAGCGATCGTCATTTTGTTATAACATTTTAACAATATGTATATTCATATTTGTACATGTTTTTTGTTTACCCTTTAAAATAAAAAAATAAAGAATTTTACATAAAATCAATCGAGATATTCACAAATATAAAGTGTTTAAAAATTGTCAAGTACATAATCTTATCTAGGTACCTACTGTATATATGAATTATTTATGTAATGGGATCCGTCACCCCTTGAATTCGCATCCGAGTGAAAATTATTTCTGAAAGATTCTTCTTGGTTTATATCGGTTGATCTGTTGTCAGTTAGAAGCTGACTCCTGAAATGCTGAGTTCCAGCTGTCCTTCCACCTGCTTCCACTTCTATTGACGTAATCTCTACAGAATCTTCTCCTTGATCTGCCCTACCGTACTATTCATTGGGTATCGCAAGTCCGTTTAACTTCTTGACTCCGGATTCTGCCGCTTATGGTTTCCTTAATACTTTTATCTCTGACGTTCTGAGCAGTTATTTTTTGTTCTTACCGTACCTACCCCCGTCTCTATTACATACACCATGATTGGTCCGACACACATATCGTATATCCGAATCTTGCTTCCAATCCGCATGTGTTTATCGTGCCATGCGATATTTCTTAGGCATCTAGATGATGCCAAGGCTTTACTCATTTGTTCCCTCATTTCGGAGTATAGAACGCTGTGGCTTGAGATCTTCAAACATAAATAGTAAGCAAATTTTAACATCTTATTTTACTAATTGAGATAGATACATATGTTCTTATCGTCAAGAGTTTCTCGTGACACTATTTATATTACGAAGTATTAAAAAAATACTAACTAACTAACCTAATTAATTAACTTACTATCCAACTAACTGATATAGATTTACCTCATCTTAAATTTCCGACATGCTCTATAAAACTTGTGTAACATGCGTTGTAAATCATCTTCTGATTCTGTCACTATGGTTGCATCGTCTGCGTAACATGTGATGTTAACGACCATATCTCCCTTAGTCCTAGATTTGCCACTTCCTTCATTTTTACAAGCATTTTTATTTATTTGTTTTGTTCGTGTAAGAAACTTTTTTTTGGTTTATATTTTGTTGTGATATACTATATTTAGTTATATAGATGTTTAACTTGCTTTGTTTTTTTGTTGTTCTAAATATGTACTAAAAATTCTTAGTATTACTTTAGTCCCTAATTGAGTTTAATTAACTCCTGGGAATATCATTAATTTGTATTATACTTTGTAATATATTTATATTACTCGTATATGATTAATAAATAATAAAAATCATTTTATGCATTTTTCAGCTTAAATGCTTTAACTAAATATAACGTTTAAAAAAATAATTATACCTTAACAAATTGTGGCATTTTGATGCTTTATATTAATCTCCAATAACTATAGATGTCATAATTGTAAGGTGGTCGGTCTTGCGCTCTGGATACCAGTCCATATCAATAATAAAGTTATTAATATGGAATTATTATTTACAGTGAACATTCATTTTCATGTTGACCTATTCAATGAGGAAGCTCGGTGGTACGGGAAATTTGATATAAAATATGTTTTCATACGCGAGTTAAAAATTAGAGCATTAAATTGTACGGCCAAGTTTCTCGAAAATAGATGAAAAAAATAATAAAAATCAACTATTTTAAGTGACGTCACTAATTCTTCCGAATAAACCGATGATGATAGTGTCATAGATTTCCGGTTTACGAGAAGCTAACCCACCAATCAGCAGAACTTATCGTAGAGAACTTGTGACGTCACAGGTGGAGTAATTTTAAAATTTACTTTTAAATAAAATCATAACGCTGATAATACAATACATAAAAATATTTGAAAAAGTAATTTGGCTCAGTTTGATAGTCTGTTAACAAATATATATTTTTTTAAAACCATAGAACTTCCTCGTAAAAGTACTGTCTGTCTTACAAAATATATATACCTACTTTTTTACACTTAATACATGTATTTATTTATTTATTATATTATTATTTATTTATGCATTGGCTAATATTATGATTTAAGGAAATTAATGGAAAGTATATACGTATTGATGTTTTTTTCGTACCAATCCTATTCCTCGTGGTCAAGTTTGTTATTAGCTCTTTTGCAACGATTCATAAGGTTTTCGGGTTCGATTTCCAATAAATTTTATAAAGGGTTTTTGCAATGCCATATTTTATAGTCTCTGGACTGGCACACAGAACGTGTTTGTTCATTTTAATATAACAACGAATGTTCAAGATACGTTGCGATTGGAGTATAAATGCAGTGTCCTATGCGCCACTTTGTGCGAATAAGAGAATCATGATGAAGTTGTCTCCCAAATATACCAAAGTTGGAAATTCCGTATGCCTTCTTTATTAACAATGATTTATTGATGTATTTAATAATATATTCTGGATAAAATGTGGAGGCTATTGACAGGTTATATTTATGTATACTTTATCTCGTATATTGCTTCTGGTTGTTTACGTTTCTGCCCTTATCTGTAAAGACGTCATACAATCCAGTGTCTCACAAATTTTATTATTTAAATTTTACTCTATTTTTTATTTTTTTCTCGAATATTTTATTCACCCATTTTCTGTAGTATTTTTTGCGAATTAGATTTTGAATTAAAGAAGGTTAGGTGCCTACCTACAATTTTAGCGTGTACATATTTATAATTCGCAGCACAAAATATTTTTGCCTAAATTTATCCTGTTTGCGTGATGGAACAAAAATATGTACTTACGTAATGTTCTTTACAAATCATTCCTTTCAAAATGCTTTATAAAATGTGAGCTTTGAATCATTGAATGACCCTATTATTAAACATAATATTATATTCCGTGTCGTATTTAAGGTATTGTATTGTTTATTCCCTGATGTTCATTCTTATTCCGCGTTTTCAAGTTCCTTTCATTCCGATCGCCCATTCATTTTCTAACGTGGTTTATTGCGTAATAAATTAAAAATAATTATACGGACGACATATTCAAGTATGCGTATACCTCGTTATTTAGATTTTCACAAATTTCTATCGAGTTTGTACTCGGTTCTGGCTAAATTTTATTCATTATTATTTTGCAAATAATGTTTCTCGTTGAACCGCTACAAACCAAATTATTTTGGAATAAGTATTGTAAAATATTATCGTCAAGTGTTAACTATTACCAAAAAATAAAATATTAAAATTAAAATAAAATATTAAAACAACTTGTTAATAACTTTGAAGAGGGCAACACGTTGTTGCCGAAACCAGTCGGTTGTGTAAATCAATAAAGTGGTTCATAAAACAAAGTAATTTTATTTCTCAAAAATATCCACAAAATATATTGAGATCCTCAAAGTACAAATCAGGTTGTGGTCCCGTGGCTAGTGTTGTGGACTCGCGGATCAGAGATCCGAGGTTCCAACCCCACACTACCCCAACTTGATTTTCATTTTCTAATAGTGAGTTATTTACCACTCGTTGAAAATGGTCGGCAAAATTTAAAAAAATGGGTAAATTATAAGAACGCTGTAATAATAATTAATTAATTTATTACTAATAATTTAATTAATTAATTTATTACTAATAATTTAATTAATTAATTTATTACTAATAACTAATAATTTATTTATTTTTTACAACAAAAAAAAATTAGTGATTCAAATATCCAAAATATTATTCACTATCACTATCGTATAATTATTATACGCCAATTAAGTAAAAGAGCGATGTAGGGCATTCCAATAACAAATATAGTAATAGTAGTAATTATGCAATGCTAAATTAATGTTAATTTTTTTTTAATGTAATTTTTGAACAGTGTTTCTTTTTGTAAAAAAATCGTCTAAAATGCGGTTCCAGTGTTTATCGTAATATTCATTTTCGGCCATAGCCAATTTGTTATAAGACATATTAGAACTTAGCAAAGGGAAAGTTAGTTAGCTAGTTAATAGATATGGTAAAACATAATAAAGGATAGCACGGTAAATATAAAGATTATAAGGTCTGTGATAAAACAGTGGAACATAATCATAAAAGTAGCACATTTTAAGTTTGCAAATTTTGCATGCATGTTTTTACAGCTAAGTAGCGACAGTTTATGTGTTTTCGGTCTCGTATAATTAAAACTCCGGCTACATAATCTATCACAGCGTGGGCTATCTCAACCCTTTCAATACCCATTACCGCTACCAATAAATAAAAAATATATTATTAATATTGAAAGCCTTAACTTTGTGATCAGACATTTGACCAAATGTTATAAAATATTTGTATATAACCACTTACCGACTTTTCCATGTCTACCGGCTTCGAGACGTATTGTAATTGGTGTCCTGACGAAGAGACGGGCACGTCTCGAAACCGGTAGACATAGAAAAGTCGGCAAGTTGTTATATTTTTTATACGCCTCCACTCGTTGCGAGTGATTTTGGAAAGAGATAATATTAGAATTTTAATGGTCAGTATATTTTTTAATAGGTACGAAGGTTTTCACGGTCACTGTTATCAATTTGTTTCTTTTTTGGGTGATACCGTGTGTGTTGGATTTGTTCCCACGTTTCGGCTACCATTACAGGAGCCTTCTTCAGGGTAAACTGAGTGACACTGAGTATATTTTTTATTCGAGTGTAGGTAGGCAGTATGTACGCAAAAAATATTTCACTTTTACTGAGTCTAAATCAGCAAGTATGTAGTAAGCTGCGTGTCAGATGGCCTTTACAAAACAATGAGTAGGTACTATGTACATGTGTCCATATAATATCTACTATCTACCTAATTTTCACATGCAATTAGTTGGTTTTTCACGTTGTTCCCCTTTCCAGCATATTTGAGACACGGCATTGTACTTAGTTGATACTAAACGTTTCAAAATAAACAATTCATCGTGACTTTTCTTAAAAACGAGCTGTTGCATGAGAATACAATAAATGATTTTACGTATAACATATCAAAATCTCCTCTAATAAACCGTTTTTTATTATATTATACAACAAGTACAAGTTAATACGATGACATTATTACAGTTAATACAATTTACATGTGGAATAATATCCATTAAACTCATTTATCAAATAGCGCGTAGCTTATAGAAATAGTTGTATTCTTTTTCTCTCTAACTTAATAATTCGGTGTTAAATGTTATGCAATTTATGGTACTTATGGTATATATGTAGGGATACAATTATAGTAGGTTTATGGTTAGTCTTAATTTATTGCAACGGAGAGGGAAAACATTTTTGAGAAGGGAATATGGAAGTTTAAGCATTTACGGGGCTTATAATCTGTCAATGGCTGGTTTAAGTCTTCACTTCACACACTGTGTAACATTTACCATTCTGCCTATGTTTAAACATCCACATCTTGTGTTTCCCTCGATATTGTAACAAATTTATATCTAAATAATTCCCTAGGAAGAAAATGCAGCCTGTCTATAACATTTGGATATACTTAAAACATTGTTTTATTGTTAATATTTACTGACCGCTGGCCCGTTTATTTTTTAATTTTTTTTTAATACTCGCATTCCTATGATTCACCCGATTATTTATATTTTTAAGCCATTTGTTAGTCTGTAGAACAACGACTTAATCTTGAAAAGGTAAAGGCTTTTTCCAGGGCCCCGAGTACAACTGGAAGCTGACAGAGTTATCTAGCATAAAAATAAAATTGAAATTTATGTACGAAAATGCGTAAATTTGTTTGAAAATTTTAATTATCGTCGTCGGTAACCTGTAATTAAACATGTTTAGAAACAAAATGTATGGGTATTCTATTTTTCATACAGAAAACTTAATTTTACTTTATAGATAACACTAAAGATAACTGTTCGTTGTCGGTACCGGTAAGGGCAGGTATGAAGGTAATGAAAACGTAAATAAGATATTGTTAGAAATTGAATATTACAACCCGAATTATCTTCTTATAAAAAGGAGAGAATACAATTCTATAAAAAAAGGTTTCAACTAAAATATTTCAATAAATATATATTTTTAAAAGTATTACCGAAGGCATAATTTTACGTAGAAATAAAGGAAAATGTCACAAAAATGTACGTGATTTAAAATGCTTGTATTTCTTTTTGAAAAGAAAAAAATTAGATTTTGCTTCGGCCACTTTCATGTTCAATTTATTTATATCAACGTCTTTATATGAGAACTTAGATACCTAAGTATAAACTAAATTTGGAATGGCCTAATCTGCCGGCGTAAAGGTAATTAAATTTTAGTCACATAAAACTTTTAAGTATATTTTTTAGTAGAAATACCTTTAAAAATTATTGTTTTTATCTAATTTATGTTTTTTTTTCTTCATTTTGCGTGTGTTTTACCAGACTACAGCCTCAAGTTTTCGCTGTAATCTGGCCCTTGTTTGAAAATAAATAAATATATACCTATGTATAATTGAACATTTTAAACCGCTCTCATGTAAAGTTGAAGAAAAGCACGTTGCGTCGTTGTTCTACGTTCATGACGGAACTGTATTACAAAAATGGAAACAATTTGTGGTAATGTATTATTTTTAGATCTGGATGAATTATTTTAGGTTTTTCAGAGATTAATAGTGTAGATTGTGAATGATTACGTTATATACATAACCCATAATATATATTATATTGAAGATTTTGTTTGGATTTTCCATAAAAAAAAATACGTTAGGGAACCACTGTTGCTGTATAGTTAATAGTACAGTGTACAGTAATCGCTTACGCATTGTTTATTTTTTATTCCCATCAATCTAACACCCACGACCTCATAATGCTCGCTGTTATCGCTATGTGTATTTATTGAACAGCTTTGATATTGCTTTCGTCTTCTTGAGATACTTCATTATCTGTACCAGACGCCAATATTCGTTCTCCGCCAGATAAGCAAATACCGAATACCTCCCCCGTGCGAGGCCGCTTCACTTTTCTTGATATCAACATGGACAATAATAATCGTTCCATTATCACTAAGTAAATATATTATTCGTATTTTTAAACTCAATTACGTATTATGTATTTCGACTACGGCTATCATTTTACTACAATATTATGTAGCAACTTTTGTTATTGTTGTACGCACTATGTATAATTATGGTATAATATACATTATAAGATTTATTTAAATGTACAACTTTTATTTTTTTGTCATAGAGATTAGGGAGATCTCGTACTTAAATTTCAGAAAAACAAAACTTGAATTGACTCTTAGATTTCGTATATGTACTCACGAAATATCGTTAAAAGTCATTATTATAGGCATAATATATGACATAAAGTTGTATTGTAAATTTATTATAAGTATACGAAAATGATAAAAAAAAAAAAACTCGTAACATGCTGATTTGGTTTGTGTGAATTTGGCAAAGCAATTTAATAAAGTTTTCAATTCATTATTTTTACTGAAACATTGAAAACAATGAAGGATATAGGATTTAGGTAGAGAAAATCGGAAAACTTACTAAAAAACATTCTAAAATAATAGATGGTATATTTAAACATTGTATAACTCTATAATAAATTAACTAGTATGTAGTCATGTTATTGTTTATTTTTGCATAAAAATGTCTGCCTTAAAACAGGTTGTATTATTTAGACAGACTAGACACAATCCAGAGAAATCTATTACCTAAGTATGCATACATACAGAAGATAAAGAAATCGTATTTTTTCGTTAATAAACTGTGATTATTATTATTATTAATACTGAAAGGGTCTGAAGTGTCTGAAACCATATAGATTATTTCTGAAAATTCTTAAAGATCTTGTATAGGGCACTATGAATAAATCTCGCTGAAGTACCTGAAACAGGGTTCTGAAAAAAATTAAGACTCCCAAAAAAAATACCAATTTAAAAACCGAAAGATTCAGAAAAACTATTGCAAACTTTTTCAGAACTCCTAAAAAAAAGTACACCAACTAAATTCAAAATATTTTTAAAATTATATATTTATTTTTATTTTATTTGTGTTTTTTTGTCAAATATTTTTTTATATTTTTTAAGTATTTTATTTTTGTCATTTCTTTTTTTTTAAAATTACAATGTAGTAATATTATTGTTATTATAATATATTATTATAGTGTATATTTGTTAGGAGACAAAATTGGCAGTTCACAACGGAGTCCTGGTCCCATCCCTGATGTATGGGAGCGAAGTATGGACTTGGAAAAACAGGGATGAAAGTAGGCTGAATGCTGTCGAAATGCGATCTCTCAGGCGAATGTGTGGTAAAACTATGTACGATAGATGCACAAATGTTGAGATCCGTACATATTGTAAGGCTGAGACAAGCATTATCGACAAAATCAAGAAAGGAGCTCTGCGCTGGTTTGGACATGTAGAACGAATGGACAGCGAGAGAACGGCTAAAAATATTTACAATGCGAATGTTGATGGATGCAGAAATAGAGGAAGACCGAGAAAGACATGGCATGACCAAATCCAACAAATACTTAAAGATGGACATGTCAAAAGTCGGAATAATCGGCGCGCATGAGAAGATGTATGAATGTAGAGGAAGCGAGATTTGTATGCTTTGTATTGTGGCGTTCTATCCTCTCTGCCTACCCTTACGGGGAAACGGCGTGATGGTTTATTTGTTAGAAATGTAGCCCTAGAAAAGGTATATTTGTATCTAGTGAAGCTGCTATGATTATTTTCTTGCAATTCAATTCAATGTCTAATACTTATTTTGTTTTATTTTATATTGCATTTATTTACTTTTTTTGCCAATAAACGTCGTATTTCGGCACTGAACAGGATTTTCCCGAGAGATTCTGAATATCTCAACTCTCTCAACAATATGTACCGTGAAATTGAGCAGAATGAGCAAAGCGACCGCATTTTACATTCCAAGGTAATAAATAAACTTCGCAAGCGAACGACACTAAATAAATAATCTATTTTTGCCAGTATCATTGTAAATTACAATCCAGGACCGACATACGATATAATTGTAGGTACTTGTAGATAAAAGAACTGTAATAATTGTACCTACTCGTATTACCTCAGCTATATTGTGTAGTGTACTTTTGCTGAGCAACGGGCTACCGGGTTTCGGGTTACCTTTCTTATCGCTACTTTTCTATTATCCGTATTGTCCCGATTCCTGATATCGAAATATTCATCCACCCCCCTCGCCACTCGCCACTCGTCACCACCACCAGCAGCCACAGTCACCGCCACTGTCAGCGGTAAAACCATAGAATTAAGAATAGTCCAGAACCGCATACGCACATCAAACAGAAGGCGACTAAACTACTCATAAATGAGTAGGTTTACGTTTTGACCCATTAGTTTCTTTGTGGACGTCGCTCAGTACGCAACTCCTGATTTGAATTCAACTATACAGTGTTGTGTCTTTTTAAAGTGTAGACATACAGCTAGGATCTTAAAGAAACAGGATGCAATCACATTTCATGTGTAATTAGCAAATGAATGTGTATGTAACAAATGCATTACTTAAAAATTGAATTATTTTTCCATCTGTCAGATTGTCGAAGAAACAAAATGAACATTCCGTTAGTGTTGCCAGGGTAATAAATTTGTTTACCCTACTTTGCTCTTCTAATAGGAGAACTAATGAAAATTGGATCTCGGATTAAACAACTCTATCGTGGACATTTGATCGACATTATCTTTAAAACATCAAATATTATTTAACATGATATAAAACTATCCGTTTTATGTAAAATAAAATTTGTTTTATATTTCAAGTTTAAAGTTCATTAATTCAATTACTCTTATTAAATGACCCTTTACTGATCTACTATGTTGTGTCAATCAATATTTCCGCGTGCACAATAAAATTTTAGAGAAATCAACAGATTGCTTTTTTTTTAACCTTACATTTGTGTTATAATTAATTTTTTTCCCATCGTGCAACATTACGCGACGATTATCACGAATGCGCGCGGCGAAAGTGAGGCATAGTGGGGGAATTATTGGACACAGTCCGATGTATTCAAATATGATTCTACCCTCCTTCTGGACTATTCTTAATTCTATGGGTAAAACATTAATTGTTGGACGAATGACCAATTTTTTTATTTGAGTATGATTTAATGCGGTCATTATTATTGTTACGCTTTATATGTCGCCATTTTCGCAGTATTAACATCCCAGTCTTTCAGCTACAAAATATATGGATGTTTGAAATTCTAACGCACTGAAAATTGATTATAATTTAAATAAATTTTGTGTAAATACTCAGAATGTATTTTTATTCCGTACATCTTTAGTGCGTAAACTGTAAGTCAGTAGGTGTTTTTAGAGTTTGTACTTACAGATGCAGATTTTAATTTCGTTAAAATTGTCTTTTTCGAAAATTTCATTACGGCCATTTCCGCGGTACTTGCTCATAATTTACAAAATATGCCACGCCGTAGCTTGTTTATAAAATACCCCGTATTTTTCAAAAACAGAAAAGCGTTGAAGTAGCATTAGATGTTTACAATTAACACACGCTACGGTTAATTTGTTGAATCACCGTAATTAGTAATATTGGTATGTAATAATATTTTAATAACAAGATTAATCGATAATAATAATTCGTTCATTGTGATAACAGTAAGTTGTCTTATCAGTTTCCGTATGTATGTAGTATATGTGTAAGATCAGTGTGGTAGTGTTGGCAGTTGGCAGTTGGCACGTGAAGCATCACCCCCGGACCGTATTACAGAATGCGATAAATTGACAAATAAAACTAAATCCTCTCGGTCCGTGCAATATGAACCGAGCTCAGGTCAACAAACCTCGAAATAAATAGAAACTCAGCCCCGTATGCAGGTACTGGTGGTTTAACTTAAGCTGGCGCGTTCAGATAACTCACACTAACGCATTTAAAATCTACAGGATGTTGATTAAAAAAAACGTTGTATTCAGTTTTAACCAAATATGCTATCTTGTTTTAAATTCGGTATTAGATTAGAGGGTTGTCTATATGAAAAAAAAAATACAATGGGTTAAGAAAATGTAATATTAATTTACTAAAATGCTTTGTTTCATTATTTTATATTTTTCAAATCATTTTTCAAAATGTTACATTTTATTAATTATAGTCCTTCCAAGAACAAGGGGCAATTGAAATTTGAAAAAACGTACTTTTTTTATAGTCAATTACTCTAGAACTAGAATGCAAAGTTGTGTATATTGTTTTAAGTATATAAATAACAAGATTTATTGTTTATCAATAAGTGTGTGTACATTTTTTTTTTCGAGATAATTTGTACTGTGCATTTTAATTACACTATTTCAATTATTATTATGAATTATACAAAATATTAAATAAAAAACATGCTTGTTTAAGAATAAATACTCGTAAATATATGACATTTTCTGAGTAATTGTTTTTTTTGTTGCTCTAATCCAAAATAGATTTTTAAAAATATTTAACATAACAATATATAAAACATCAAGATTTTTTAAATCAGTATTCTGTGCACCAAACATGTTTTTGTGTAAGTTTTGTGAAAGCGCCATCACTACATAAAATACCTACAAATTTATAATCCAGTGTTTTTAATACATAACTTAATAATCGTACATATTATTATATTTTTACTATTAAGAATCGCAGCGAAATTCAGACGAACGCAGAAGCATCCTGTATATATTGTATTACCATGTCATTAGCAACTAATAAAGCAATAGTTGTCTATGTCACGCTCATAAACGCGTCTGAGCGCAAGAGAGACAGATATTATTTTCATACTGCGTATGCCGTGCGATGTCATACCATGGGCTTATTTACGGATACTACACAATGCGTATGTGTAAGTATAGCGCACGCGCCAGCTTATAAAAATCCACCAGTAATAAAGGGGTTTTGCATTTGTAATTCGACCATTAGAGGAGCTCGTTTCATTTGTCCCTTGAATGATGTTCCGTGATGAGGTCCCTGTCTCGTGATGTCACCGGTAATATGAACTTAGCACCTTCACTTTGTTTTTCATCGCTTAAAATGTTGCCGGCCTTGTGGTGTAGTGGTCAGCGCGTTCGCAAAAGGTCTCGGTTTTGATTCCCGACAGGGTTGAAATGAAATGTAATGTTTATTTAAAAAGGTGTTTTTACACTAGAATGTTTTATAGTAACTGGACTGGTACTTGAAGCGTAAGACCGATCATCTTACCTTCTTGTAAAAATAAAAAAATATTAAAAAAATATCAAGATACACTGCGATTGGTGCACCAATGCAGTGCCCTATGCATCATTAGGTGCGGAAAGGGAATGTTGATGATGAAAATGTAAGTATTCCAAATTAGATAAAAGCGTACAATTTTATTACGAGTTTGTATGTAGGTAGTAGGTATTATGTTACGCACATTATGTGCGAATAAATCATTTTGAATAGTATTCAGTACAATGTACTCGTATACATAATATTTAATCTTTTGATATTACATATTAAACACATAATAAACGCACACTCTTACCAACACAAGCCTTCTCGCCCTTAAATATTATTATAAACGTACTTTGTGAAATATTGCAAATTCTAAAAATAGTTGTACAATTATCATATTACAACAGAGATGAAGAACATTTAAGAGAAGGTAATATAGAAGTCTAGGCATCTACAGGGCTTATGACCTGTCAATGGCTGGTTTAAGTGGCCACTTTACATACTGTGAAACATTCACCATTCTGCCTATATTTGAACATCTGTATTCCTTCAATTCTTTCATCTGTTGATGTTTGTGAAGTTAAAGAGCTGAAACCTTTATTTATGCGGGCGAGATTCATCCAATTGAATTATTTCACCTACATACTAGGCAACGCCTGAAAATATTATTTTTTCAATTTCTATACTTCTTCATGGACCAGGTAATTTATCAACAATATTTTGAGTTTGTCCAAATTTTTGTAGACAAGAACTGGATTCAACTCCCCGGGGAGCTGTTGTACAAATTATGCAGTTGTACAAATACATAATTATAAACAAGTTATGTTAATGCTAAGTTAAGTTATAAAAATACATTTTTTCATACACTCGGTGGTAATGAATTATTGCTGTACGTTACTGATGCATCGATGTTTGTCTTCAGTACTTTACGTTATAGTAGAATTTTGCGACCACACACATGCTTTACATGTTTATATTTAATGTATGTAATGATTGTGGATATCTGTTATTGGTTTTATTTATGTGTTAGTTGATCCCAACAAATATGTATCTATCTACGTAAAATAGTTGACCTATCTTTGTGTCCTATTTCAAAGTTATTATTGTGTGCTACTATCAAAGATAATAATATTATGATGAAGTGTTCAATAATAATAATGATATATTGCGTAGATTTCGTAAACAGTTGCAGCTGATGAGGCCAATATAACTCTGTGACAGCTGTGTGTAGTTGTTTGTGTTTCTAGATTTGATTTATTTTTTTGCCTATAAATTTATTAATACTTAGTATACAATTACATAATGTAACTCGAACATGAATTAGATACGAATATGTACCGGCATTTCTCACCTACTGACGGAGATTTACCAAATGATTACTAACAGATCAATGCTGTGCACCTTTGAGTAGTTTTTCATCTAGGTATATTATAATGAGGAACTTCAGCCCTACGGGAAATTGGATACAAAAAATGTTTTCTTACGCGGGGTAAAAATTGAAGCATTAAATTGTACTGCAAAGTTTCTTGAAAATGTACAGAAAAAATAATAAAAAATATTTTGATAAAAACGCACTACTTTAAATGACGTCACTGGTTCATGTGAATCAACCTATGATCTGAGAGCTATAGAAGATTTCCGGTCTGCTTGTCGCTTCTGGACCAATGGGAAGAATTGAATGAGAATAAGCGGAAATGAATCTCTGACGTTACACGCGGAGTTATTTCAGAAATACAAAACTTTGAAAAATCGTAGCGCCGATAATACGATATATAAAAATTTAAAAATAAATAAATTGACTTAGTTTAACAGTCTATTAAGAAATATTTTTTTTTTTAAAAACCACTGAACTTCCTCATTTGACTTAAAAAACTGTTTCAGGCATTTTATATATTTTCTATCTGTAAATATTATTTAGGTTAAAGCGCTTATGGGTAAGTGGGGTCAAACCCCATTGGCTGCTCCTCTGCTCGGTATGAGGTATGGAATAATGGAATATACAGACAAAACACGCTAACGGATTCCACAATGGTCAATATATCGATCTCTCGCTACTCTCGTAGGTACGTGTACGTACGTAAGTACTGCTACTGGCTTTTACTGGTTACAGTGGTTATTGACTACGACTACGGAAAAGCCCTTTGAACCACGACACGCAAACTACAATACCTACCTATTGAATACGAACAATAACCCCCTTTGAAAAGACTTCGTTTCCCCGTCGGTTGGCAAACCGGCATGCTGCAGTAAGCAGTACCGAATCCGGGTAATGTGAGATTACCGAGTACGAGTTCTGAATTACTGTAAAACTCGAGTATCGAGCGGTCCAAGCTGGTCAGGGGAAGGAGGGCCCTCTGTCACCTTCCTCCAGCCTGGGTCTCGAGCCGTCGAGCCACACGTGCGAGGGGGAACGTACTACTTTTATGTTCACAAAAATCTATTCAGTAACCTCCCCTCAGCGCGAACAGTCAATTCATCCCGCTATAATATACCCGCGAACTTCATTTACGTACGTGTGCGTATCGTGGATGTATTCAAATTTAAACCATATGTATGTACGTAGTAGTAGTAGTTTATAAAATATAAGGTACGAGTATCTGTGTACATCTATTAGGGCTGTGTTTTTCAACCTGTGGGTTGGCATTGTACCTTGCTTGTGGGTCGCGGTCACAAGTAAGGAAAAACGTAAAAAGCGAGGGTTTAAGGTCCCACTGTAGAATAAAAATACACTAATTTCAGTGAGAAGGCTGTGCCTGTTTTCTTTTTTTACAATTTGTGGAATCGTGGTTTTATTTTTGATACGCAAATAATCCAATTATTTTATAATTTGAGTGTATTTATCTTTTTAGTTTTTATGTCCAATATTAAAGAGAACGTTAGTTCACATAGTAGGATGTGGCGAATGGTCCTTTATAATTTCAAAGCTTCCCTTGCCAGTTCTGGATATTTTCCCAGAAGACGTCGATGTCACGCGAATTAAATTCCATTGAAATCTTGCCATCAGCAGCAAAATCTGTAAGATTTATAGACCTCGCTGCTGACTGCCCGCTGCGTCCGTTCCCACCTTGCACTTGATTTCTCAATTTATAATAATATAGTCTCAATGGAAAGAAAATTAAATACGTCTTCGTTGAAATCGCTGAAATACGAGTAGTATAGTAAAATTAAGGTCCTGGAGATTTTAACTAGTGAGGGGTTGCGTATTCAAAAAACTTGAAAAACGCTGTATTAGGGGATCTAAAATAAAACTTAACCATTTTTTTATTACGGCTTCAGGAGTGGATGGAGGGGGAGATAAACTTTCTGCCGTGAATGTGCGATGTAATTTTTTTAAGCTTTTTTTTTCTTTTCCAAAAGCAGTAATATTTTGCTTAAAAAAATATTCGTTTCATTGATTGAACAACGATTATTCCAAAACCCTTTTTTCGTTTTTCAGAAGTTTTTATCTAAAGTAATAAAGCTACTGTTGAGTACAATATTAAATATATACAATGTCAGATATGGTATTTACTGAAATCGCAAAACTTGTGTGCACTCGGGATTTCAAATACGCAAAGTTATACACGAACTGAGAAACAGCAGACCAGAAGAAAGCTTGTGATGAGAGAGGAAAATTAACAACTTTACAAATAATGGCTTTCCCGAAGAAAGCCCTAACTAATCCCACAAAACCATTATTATAATCTCGCCGTAATGACTTCAACAGGCGAACAGACTCATCACGAGAGAATAACACTATGTCGCGAAAAGGAACTAAATTAAGCGGTGAATGTAAATAATGTGCAAGCTAACCGAATAAATGGGAATAACGACTTGTAAACAGTAAACACTGGGATGAGTCCTCCATCTTAACATTATTAAAATAACACGAAACCACATGTTGTCTCAGTCCAATGCGAATAATAAACACATTCCGACATTACTTTATACGGCCTTCATCTCTCTGGTCTCTGGCGAGTGGTGAGTGGTGAGTGGCGAAGGGAAAACTAACCACAGTCCACAGTCCTATCCCATCGATTAAATAAAATACATTCATTACACGCACTTCTATTTAAATCCATGTCATTAGATAATTTAAAAATATACTATTTTTAAGACTGGTATAACTATTCAGTAGTTACAAATTAGGTACCTACCTTATTTCAAAGTAACAGTGTAAAAATTATGGGTGATAGGTGATACTATATTAATTCATGGGATTATAAATACAAAAACGACTATTTTGTATTCATTTCATTGGTGCGCCAAAGTATAAGTATTAAAATGAAGTTCTTAGGTATTGTAATATAAGAAAAAAATAATATATATGTAACTATAGCCTTAAAAATATGTAAGGTGAATCAAGGTTAGTGTGGCATATAAATTGAAGAGATGAATTTAAAATTATATTAAAAATTAATTTTGAATTTTTTTAAACCAAAATTATAATCTATCGATTATATTTTTAAACAATTTTGTTAAAATATTGAGAAATCAGTAAAATAACAAAAAACGAGCGTATGGACACACTTACCCTTGTTTTATGGTAAGTGTAACTTATATAAAATTTCTTTAGTATTACTGACTACAGTCGATATGAAAATTGATTTATATTCAAAATGAAGAACTATTGAAAATTCATTTGTTTTTCTTTTGAAATAAGGCTCAATTTTAACATATTGAAATTCATTTTTAGGGTTTTGCTAGCAAACTAGCACTGATGAAGCATTTTGCGACCTACAGAAATGCCACCTATTGACGAAGTTATTAAAATGACCTCGTGTTTATTTATTTATTCATTATTTATTTATTTATTTTTGCACCACAACAGGCCAGGAGGCCCAATTACAGTGGTGAATTACATAACAGAACACCCAGGCTTGAGAAAAATTACATTTTATTTTTGTGTTCTATCCGGAACCTTTCGTGTGTGATTCAAGCGTCTTGACCACTACACCACGGAGGCCGACAAGTTCTTTTTAACTTTAGTCCTTAAAATATAGCTTGTTTAGAATGACAGCTGTCAAACTAATTTCATTAGTGATGGGAAATTACTGATCACTAATCATATCGATTTTATCAGTTATTTCATGCAATCATGAAACTCTGTTTCCGAAAATTAATATAAAAAACGCAAAAACAAGCCTATTATAGTGTGTTTAACACAATTATTCACCAAAAAATAAGACATTTATACTTTTTTCATGAACAACATCAAATGAACTATTTTTTTATTCGATCAATTTACATTGATCAATTTGTCCATCTCTAACGTTTTTGCAAAATGATTTAACCTTGTAAGAACGTCGTTAATTATTAGGTTTATTTTTAGTTTTAATGCTGATTTTATATATTAATGTTGATTTATGTGTCAAGTATTGTATTAAAAAAAATAATTAACATGCCAGATACGAATGATTTTTCGTGTGTCAATATAAATAACCCCTTTGACGTTACTACAAAGTTATGTCGTCACTTTTTCTGACAAATGTCATTCTAATCAAGCTATATTTTAAGGACTATAGGATGGCGTTTAAAAAAAATCTTTTGAAACTTAGGTAGGTTAGTTTCACTTACTCTGTGTATCTACACTTACCCTGATATAATTATATAATTTGAGATTATTATATTTATCTATTGAATGGAATCGACTTGTTTGTTATTCTATCAACATAAAAACAAAGACATTTAAAGATGTAGCGGTGTGCGCAAAAATTTCGGAGTTCGGCTATTTATTTACACATTATTTTACACATTATTTTAACCATATTTTCTCGTAAATGTGTTCAATATAACGAAATATCATAAATTAACCAAATGTGGCTCTCTATCTTATAAACTATAGAAAATATGGGCTCACAGCGGACAAAAAAAAAACTAGTGACTGTTGCCGCATTAAATTCGTTTTTGTATGTTCAAGTAAGTTTTTTTTTTTTTAATATGTTTTTGTTCGTTTTTTTCTACAATTGTATTTATAAATATATTTTATATTGATTAAAAGTATATTTTATATTGATTAAAAATATATTTTATTAAATATCTGAAGCTAGTGTTCCACAAATAATATTTTTATTCTTCTTTTGCTTTCCCGTAAAATTCATTATTTCGGTAGTCAGATGGTAGAAGGGACCATCTGTATTTTCAAAAATGTCCGGGAGAGCCTCGAATAAGACCTCGATTTAATCTAAAAACTAAAATATTAAGACTTTTATCGAGTTTTCAAAAATTAACTACCTTTTAAAATGTGTATTTACTGAAATATTTATTGAAATTGTTTTAAATTATAAAGCTGAAAAAATTCAGATGGTCCCTTCAGATGGCCTACCGATTTGTTAATAAGCCTGTTTTGCCGCGTGCACATTAGAACAAAGACAATATAAAAAAAATAGTAAACCTAGGATTCTATAAGCCGACGTCCTACCGACCTACTTACACCTGTTTATTGAAACTGACTGTGGTCGTAAGTCGACGACTACCTGTAATTTAAAGAACCTGACAAAAATTCGATAGGTAATCTCAAGAAAACTAACAACTTAGCGCGGGGAAAAAATTATCTTCCTGAATGTCAAAATTATGTATTGAAGGGTCTTATAACTTACTGAGAGCGATCTGTAGCCTAATGCAATTTGAACAATTTACCAAAGCAATAAATAATATCATTTCTCGTGCTGAGCTAATAAATGTAATGGAATAAAAATAGCAATAACTGCTTACTACAGTCCTACAGTGGCTAAAGGTCCGCGGTCCGCTCAAATAATGCGGGTGGCGGGCAGCCAAGTACTGTAGTGTAGTTAGTAGTTAGGAAGAGCGCAACAAGTTGTTTCGGTGACCATTGCATTTATGGATTCAGGAAACGGACTCAGCTCGACCGTACACCGTACGCGTACGCTCTCCTTCAGAACTTAACTATTAACAGTTACGGGGAGCTTGCACTGAACGTGGTTAATGCTGGCCGCGCATCTCACCTCAATCGAAAACTGAAATAAAACTTCTGGAGGGAAATGAAACTTAACCGACTCATACCGAGATAAATATCTTCTTTACGCGATATAAAGCAGAGAAGCGATTCTTCCCCGATTTTCAGTAATTTTCAAAGCTGTCGCAATGAATTATTAATTGTGACGAACAGTAATTATTATTTTTTGTTTTGAATAATGCTTTTTCTACAAAGATTTGGATATAAGTATTACTCAAAATATTGTGAAATAATTATTTGTTTCTTTAGGAGGGTCCGATGTCTTCCGAGGCACCCGCTGGCACAGCTCAGGTTTAAACTGCAACTCGGTTATAAGCCTAGACTATACCCTGTCTGCGTAATCTATAAGTGTGAAAGCACTACAATTAATGATATGAATCATAAACGTATAAAACGAAGAGATATACACAATAATATAAATATGTAGGCATGTGGATACCGCTTTGATCACCAACACACAATTACATTTGGGAATGATTACTTACTTACTCTATCCGCTTATTTTTAATGCACTTTTTTATAGAAATTTATTTTCGGTATTGTATTTTTTAACCTTTTATGAATTTCAGCAATATGGTCTAAATTCTGTAAAGATATTCAACGCTTTGTATGAGGCGGGACATGTTTTTTTTTTCTAATGAAAAAGGAATATTGGATTTTTTGTCTACCTAAATATTTCCATGTTTAGTCCATTTGCTTACTTTAAATACCTTGTGCTGGAAAAATGTGAATCATGTTGTGGTAGAGTGGGGTTTGAACTTCGGTCCCGTGAGTCCACATCTCTACCACAGGACCACATTTCCGGCTCTAAATATGACTTTATATGTGATTATTAGTATTTTAAAAATATATATATATACTGCTGCTACTCTGAGGTAAAAATCCTCCAAAAGGAATTTGAGCGAAGATTAGTCGGCGTCGTGGTGTACTGGTTATTGCGTCCGCCTACCACTAAATAAATAAAAATAGTATAATTAAAATCAATCCATCTTATATTATTTTATCGTGCCATGTGGATTTTTACCATGGTGTGAAATGGGACACCGAACCCAATATTGCATACATGGCCTACGTCACTTAAATACTTTTTACAAAATATTTTTATACTATTTTATGTACCCACTTATGTTTATGATTTCTTTTGTCATCTATATTTGCCACTGTTTTGAGATATTTATATTTTTGTGCATTTTGCTTCTATATACTAGTGTTATGCATTTTGTTTTACGATATTTAAAAAATATGTTGTATAGAGAAACAATATTCCAATAAGGCTTTGGATAGAGAAGTAAAATTTAAAAATATATTGAAAATAACTTATCTTATTATAAAATAAACTATGTATATCTGTATTAATTTAGGTATATTATTTATTTATATCTTTACATAAACAATCCACATTTCAATTTCATACTCTTATTTTTCTCCTAATGGTGAAAAGCGAGGGTTACTAAAATAAAAGTATTTAACAGAAGTAGGCCTTGGTAAAAAGGGCTTTTGTTTACCAAACCCAGGAAGTATGAATATATCGCGAAAAATCAGTTTAAATCAATCACGTATTTTGATCCAATATTATCTATTTATTTACTTATTTCAATGTACAATACAGCAGAACTCCCAATTACTATATACATAACATATATGATTAGTATTTAGAAAAACATGTTTTAAAAAGTTTGCAATAGACTAATGGTCCATAAATTAATTAACACAAATAGTCCATAAAAATTATAATAAACACGGAAAACTGTAACATTAAACTGAAATAAAACGGCAACATTGTGAAGAAATAAAATATATACAAACATATTTATAAAGAAATCACTAATATAAATTAGAATACATAGTTAGAGAGGAACAGTCTAAAACTGGTAATCCCAGCATGGAAAATATCCCCTTCTCTCGGTAGGCTGTTCGACAGACCAATTATCCTCCCCACGGGCATAATCGACGGTAAATAATTTGTTCTGCATTCAGGAAGAACGAATGATCTGTATTGCCTAGCTCTCAAGTAATTGCGCGGTACATATAATTGTATGCGCTCCAAAATGTTGCGATTATAAATTAACCCGTTAAAGGCCATCATAAGCGAGGCAATGCTCTTTCTGGTCCCCAAACTTGTGATACCGAGCATACCTAATAGGAACAATGATGAGTACTGCAATGGGTAGTATCCATACTCTCTCGTGTACAGGTAACGAAGAAACTCCTTCTGTATTCTCTCCACCATTAGTGAGTAAGTGGCTTCTTCAGGTCCCCACATCGCCGCACCACTCTTCAGAATGCTACGTACTAAAGTTGTAGACAAAAATTTGATGGTATTCAATGAGGAAGTTCAGTGTTTAAAAAATATATATGTTTGTTAATAGACTATTAAACTAAGCATATTAAAAAAATCTTTATTTATCGTATTATCAACGCCATGATTTTTTAAAGTTTTGTGTTTCAGAAATTACTCCGCGTGTGACGTTTCAGGTTCTCTTCCGCTTCTTCTCGGTCAGTTCTGCCGATCGGTCCGTTGACGATAAGTAAACCGGAAATCTTCCACAAGTCTCTTATCATTGGTTGATTTATATGAACTAGTGACGTCGCTCAAAGTAGTTCGTTTCTCAATAGACATTTAAAAAATATTTTTCGTACTATTATTATTTTTACGGCGACCTTCAATGATCATTGACATTTTAATAAAATACACAATTTCAATCTTATCTCTAGTAGATTACGTAAATATCTTCTATTTTTTCGAGGAATTTTTTATGTAAAATATTATTATTTTAATACGAATTTCGTTTTATTTTTTCAATAGTCTCAATATTTGCATGTCGTGAGTGTGGAAAAAGTATAAAATTATACAATGCAACATAAATTGAACATTATGCAGAAAGCAGCCAGCCATAGAAAAGCGAAACTGAGATAATAGCGGATAATAGTGGATAATCAAATCTACACAACAATTGGAATGTTTTTTGCTATGACAAATTATTAATAATGCGCACGTTCAGGTTTTATACCACAAAATAATTTCATTATGTATTTGACCAGTTTTAATAATTTTTAAAGTCTGGCTGACCACACAACCCAAGATGAGCATTTTGCAGAAAACAGCCAGCCCTAGGAAAACTCTGATGTGTGTTGTGTCATTATGTATTGAACATGTTATTTTATATTTATATAAGGGTACTTAATTGTTATGACTTAATTCATTTGTTATAATAACTTAAACAATATTTTAATTACGTGTTCAAGGAATTTTTGTGATTTTTTAAGTTAATGATATCTTATTCAAACTTTGAATTTATAAGGTGACATTATGTATTAAAACATATTTTTTTATTACAGATATTTTTAAATTTATGAATTTACAACACTAAAATACTTTTGTATTTATCCACTTTAATTTATTTAAGTTAACTATATTTCTAGCAGTCGCGTTTCGTCCGTATATACTGTGGATGCGGCGCATCCCTTGAGTAATTGAAAATACTTATTTGTATTTTATTATTAAAAAATATAAATATGAAAAAAATCTAGATATATTCCTAAAATTATCGCAAAAAATGTTCGAGCGCACGCAATTTACAATTTCAAACAATATTTTCAGTATGCATTCCATACGTATGCATAATTCCATATAGTACTCGTTTGATACGCTGGAATCTGGATACTACTCTTCATTTTGAATCTACTCTTATTACAAATATTCGAATTTCCGCGCACGCGCATTAATGTTCATACTGTTGTATTATTCTACGAGATTCGCAGAGATAAGAGCATCCAACTTGAGTAATGCAAAGAAAAAACGGCTAATAACGTATAGTAAAAAGTTTTGAATAGCGTGTAATTAAAATTTAACCAAAATTTTAGAATATCTCGAGTTTTAGGTACTGCTCAAATGTTTAAAGCTATACCGCTAGACGCGCCTGCTCCTGTGCTCCGTTAATTTATATATGATCAACCATTAATTATTTTTATTATAATGGAAAACTTACATAGGCCTATGATATTAGAATTAGATTTTAATTAGGTATCTACCCATATGTACTATCACACCCCCTAAATTTAAAAGCCTGTTTATTTTTTGTCAGCATCCTTACTGATAATATTCACCGCATGCGCCTGATTTCTAGAGGCATTAATTTTCCGTGCCTATAGATAAAAATCGTACGGTGTACCGTAAGATTTTTCTAGTGTTGTGGGTGTTTTATGCAAAATGAGAAATGTCGTTTTTGTGATCAACATTATTTTCAGAAGGTTATTATTACAGTTTTTTGTATGAAAGCAGTCTGGCTGTTTTAGTGGAACATAGAATTGACCTTACTGTACCCAATAACACTAATATCTCAAATTGTGGACTGGCTGCTTTCTGCATAATTACGTTTAATTTAATGTGCAATACTCTTTTTAACAACAACTTTTCTTTGATTTATTTGATGCGGTGCGTCCATTTCACTACGTCACGTCGCTACTCGCGACGCCGATGTCAAGATGCGTGACGTCCTCGATTGATCGATATAATATATTTCATTTAAATTATTTATTGACAATTCTTGATGGAATTCCATTGTAATGATGTAATAACTTATATTTACATATAAGCTATTAATTTAAAAAATACTTTGTACACTTCCACTTGTTTATTTTGACCAATTACCACCAAGTATTTTTTTAAATAAATAGCTTATATGTAAATATAAGTTATTACATCATTACGATATAATATATATTTTTTAATAATTTGATAAAAATAAATAAAAGCACGCGCATTTCGTTTCTTCTTATATACATGTATTCAGTCATTTTTTTTGTTTTAGGACAAGGTAGGCGCTATCATCGTATAAAAAGGGCTTATGAAACAGGTCATACTGTCATAATGACAGCATTTATTAGCTTCTTTAAATTAAATTATCTTACAAATTTTTATTTGATTTTTTCTGAATTTGTAATAATAAAAATGCGCTTATTGTCATAAAACTCGCGGGTAGATGCGCCGGTATTGTAAATAACTGCCACCATCCATTTATTTTTTGTGAGGTGAAATATTTGGACAAGACAGTCGCTTATTGGGGCGTCGGGACCCTATTACGGAAACGTGATACAAGTGAAAGATAAAACGAACTCATTAAATAGTCGAGCTGTCGAACGCTGTTTGATTTTTTGATTCCATAGCCCGCGGGTTCTGCCTTTCGTTCGCGTTGCTAATCCGACCATTTGAGGAGGTCGTTTTTTTGTCGCTCGAATGATGTTCCGTAATATGGTCCCAGTGTGAAGAGGTTGGCGAAATACCTACTCGTTAGTAAAGGAGGGACAACCGCGCAGAAAGAGAGTGAACGTCGATTCTCCGTCACCCTCGCCGCAAAGCCGATCGATAATGCTTTCACACGGCCTCAGCTGTTTCTGTAAACTTCTAGACCTAGACAGTACCGGCGGCGGAGGTGGTGGCGGTGTCTGGATGTTCTCATTTTTATTCAGGCTGTGATGTCGGCGGGACGTGAGGGGCGGGGGCGGGGGCGGGCCTTGCAATGCACCATGCGCGTAGTCGATAGTAATATAAACAAGTAGTGTGTATATTGCACCGATTTCCAAAATTCAAGGCTTTCCCACCAAATTAATATTAGCTCTAGGTACAGATTTCGTCCTAGACTCTTTAGAACAAGTAATAAATATGAGTTATTTTTCAGCATGCAATACCGCTAACTCCGCTTACTAAAAAACGCAGATCTGAAATTTGGTTTCCGAGTTGTAATTTTTTTAAAGTAATAAAGACTGAAATAAAACAGTGATATATATATATATATATATATAGTATCTATATTATTGACTTAAGTACTTCAAATTATTAATATTATTTTTCTGAAAATTTAACAATAAAATTTCCATGTATCCAGCCAACATTCAGCAGAGGAATATGCTCTTTCGACTTCCTTCTACGTTTTTTGGTTGAAATTCAAAAAATGCCTCTAGATATTCGATAATAATCTCTTGTATCTCTACTTTCTTGATAATAGTGGCGGGATAATTGCTAAAAATCGATGGGTCATAATTACATTGAACATCTAGCAGTAAAGTTTTGTTTATAACTATTCTTAATTATACCGTCGTAATGAAGCTTCGCAAATTTCTAAACCCTTGTATCGCCGTTAGCCACTCGTTCTTATATCTGAAGGATCAATCGAACCTCTGTAGGCCGTAGGTAACTAATAATTTATGTGAGTGTGCCTAGTGCCTAGTGCCTAGTACACGCAGTCACGCAGTAGTGCCGTATAGAATTATAAGATGTGCGAGTCGCGTACAGAACACGGTCATAGAAATGTACATCGCGTGCTATGAATTCGAGTAGGTAATTAGGGACTGATTGTTCTTATAAGACAAACTCCCGAAGATGATGCGGATTTAATGGTCGCGCCTGTTATTGCTGAACACATTCCTCGGGACGCGGACGCGGGCTGATGGCTGTGTTGGTATACAGATACAGAGTACAGAGCGCAGCCAATATATATAATGTAACCTACTACCTGACTACAGCAGAGAAGAGAAGAAAGGAAGTTATTTCGGACAGCGACGACACTCTGCGGCGCGGCGCCAGTTTGCCACCGAATTATTGTCGCTACGATATTTATGACGCATTTCTGCAAAACTACATTTTTAGGTATCGAACAAAGATGTTCTTAACGACCTAAACAATACGATAACAAGTCAAAACCAAATTAATGTAATTGATTGAATAGTTGCCTTCATTCTCAAACTTGTCAAATTGTCAAAAAAAAAATGTGAACCAATACTATCTCATTCTGCACGACGCGTGCTTGTAATGTGTACCATTTGGCAGAATTGTGTGCGATTCGTATTTTGCAATTTCCAATGGTGGATAGGTAGTAGGAGATAATTCGTTATTTCTATCAATACTTCACATTGTAATTATAATAAAATAAGAAATATTTGTAAAATATAACGTTTTCTAACGACGAAATCCCCAACATAAATAATAATTCATTTATCTATGTTTTAGTATTTGCATCGTACAAATATTTATTATAAATTTCAATTAGTCGAAAAAATCTTGGCGGAAAAGTCTTGTACAAAAAACGTTTGGTAGCGCAGGACAGGTGTTGGTTGTTAAGTTGGAGTTAGGCAACTGTTGCCTTTTAATCTATTTCCGTTTTTTGTGAAAGCTCTAAAAATAAAGCTTATTTGTATAGATATGTAATTTCGATAGTTCTAAAACAGAATTATAGTATGTGTAAATCAGAAATTATTCTCGGATTGATTCCAAGCAAGATATCTAACCTATGTAATACACATTAATGAAAATCATTGCGCGATAATAAATTGAAAATTAAGATATGTTGGATTATTTAATTTTGTAATAATGTCCGAAAAGGCTTTGTATTAATACCTACGTAATTTGCAATTATTTTTTTATGTTTTAAAAAATATTTCAGAAGGCATGTATTATTTACTTACATCATTTATCTTCTTTTCAAAAAACAATTTACGCTATCGATTTTTTTTAATAAAGCAAAAACTGTGGGATCTGACATTTTGAAATTTGTTTTGCCCAAAATTTTTTTTTTAAATGTCCATATGTACCTAAACAGTATTACTTTATATATGTATCTGTCAAAAGCATTTTGAATATTATTATTATGTTGTGAAAATTGCACCCTAATAATAATATTCGCTTTCAAAGGGCGCCTGATGTTAATTTGTTAGAATGAATTAATTAATCTAAATAATTAGAATTAGCATGTTAATGAAAAATACATTTAAAATATCACATTCCAATTATCCGGATTAATGAGTGCCAGATTTTATTGCTTTTAAAATAATACAGTGAATTGGAATTATATTGAAAACTTACTTAAATATGTCAAGCAAAATTAATTGCACCAAAATTAAAAACTTCTGTATTTTTTATTTTCTGATTACGATCTTGTTATTTGGCAATCCAGATGACAGGAGTTTGGATAAACTAGTTTTAAAGTAAACGAATTAAAAAAATATTTTATGATCATCTATACTATACTATAAAAAATATATTTCATTTAGTGAGCGTCAAATAATTTCAATTTCAATGGTCAATTTTAATTTTGGTGAATAATTTTACACTAACACTTTTCAAAATGAAGCTTTTGTTGCTTTGTAGTTCTCAATTATTGAATAATGCCTCATTTGAGTTATGTGATAACTACTATGTAATTTTAAGAAAATGTATGTACCTATAAAGTAATATAAGTTTTTGACATTTTCTTTTCTTTTTATTCTAGGTATTAGAACCCTGCAAAGCTGAGCCATTAGAAGTGCCATTAAAGAAATCTAAGATGGAATTCTACACTGCCGCCTACAGATTTCCGTTTGATCAGTACTTCCAAATGAAAGCGCTATACAATGAATGCGTTAATTATACAGGATACGGGCCGTGGTTGAACAAGCACACTTTCTTATCACGAGAACCTCCATTACTGCAGCATCCTGAGAAAGTTGTGCGTCTTAAAGACACATCAAGGTTTGAGAGAACATTCCAACCCAACGTGGCTCTGAAGCCGCAACATCCTCCGACCCCCCCAGCTCGGACGAGATCACCTCATCTACGTCTCCCCCGCCACCCGCGGGGCCCGGAGCCGCGCCGCCCCCGCCGCCCGACTGCGAGCTGTCCACCGACACAGACGACGAGGACGCCAACAACGCCAAGCGCAGCTATCGGCCGGAAGGGCCGCAGGAGGTCGGCGTGCAGACAACCCCGTGTCCGGATGAAAAGGATCAACTCCTAGCCCGACAGGCCGAAGAAGTCAAGCAAATGGAAGCCGTCATTGCCAAACAGGCAGAGTCAGTCTTAGAAAAAAATTCCATTATTACGAGGCAGTTAGAATTATTAAAAGAAAAGGACATAATTATAATGAAGCAGACGGAAATATTAAAAGAAAAAGAATGGTTGATTGCAAAACAAGAGCAAGCTCTACAACAGAAGGAAGAAGAAAATTTGCAAAAAAGTGAAGCTTTAATAGAAAAGGAACCAGTAATAGGCAGTGAGACTATATTAGAAAGTGCACCTCCGAGTGCGAGTGTGAGTGTGAGTGTGGAGGATGCGGGGTGTAGGGCAGGCAGTGTAGAGACTGTAGACATTAAGGCTAGTGAAGGGGTGAGTCCGCCACCTGACAGTCCGCAGGAGTGACCGGGGATTATTGTGCACCCGTGTGCGGTTCGCCTAGTATTCTACCCCTCGGAGGAGAGGCCATCTGATGAAACAAACCCACCTTCTTAATATGTATGTAGAAGAAAGACTTTCTATAAAGAATGTACTGTTAGAATGTAATATAAATTATTGAGTAATGGAAGCAAGATGGGTGGATTCCTCCGTGATTGTGGATGATGGAGCAGCTAACAATAAAATTGTTTGCACATGTTCCTCACGCGTGTCACTCCGGTAGTTCCACACTAGTGTTAGTGTTGTGGTCCGCTACGGGAGACGCGTGTGTGTCCTTTGCGGAAGGATTGTACTTATGTTATAAACATAGTAATCCCATGTACTATTTTAACGAGTATGATATCTCATAGTCACGCTATACATGAAACAATGTACAAAGTCTTGTATAATCATTCTTACGCTTTAAGATTATTAATATTATTTACTCGGTGAATTTGTTGAGAAGAGTACATATATAAATTATACGATGTTACTTGTTGATTTTTTTTCCAGATTATTTGTTAAAAAATTATATTACTCGTTTATGCGTCTATCCAAAATATTTTAATCGATTTGAAAGTACAAAACTTGAAGGTGCTGTATCAATTGTCAACAGCATTGGGTAAATTATGAATGTAATACATTTAATGGTAGATTTAACAATAGGTTTTCTAAAGTACGAATAGGGAAGTGTCGGGAGAGGGGTTCAGCGGGCAGCGGGGGAACATATTTCCCCCCCTTCCCTGCCCTCCCGCCCTTGTAGTAGCCATCTTGCCCCCTGTCCTCTGCCCGTGTCCCCCTCTCCCCCACTGACTGACCTAGTACTCATGTGATCTCAAGGTGTGAGCGTGTTTACCTGTAATTGTTGCATTCAAAATGCAATATTGTTAATAAATCTATTTAAAAATGTCAATAATCTAGAACTTAGGTTAAAAGCGAAACCAATTAAGATATTTATGCAAATACACAAAGAACTTGCAAATGTTTCTTATTAATTAAAAAAAACAGTTTTACAGAAAAAACGTACCCATCCATATGTTATTATAATATATGCCCACATTACGCCTTTTAACTTTTGTTTTATTCTATTCCTTCCCCGCAACTCCGAAGATAAGAAAAGATCCGAAGATAAAAATTACAGAAATCCAGAAACTAAAATAATCTATATTTTAACATTTGATCTTCACTAGCACATCACTCATTGTAAATGATCTTCACGTTTTCTAAAAGAACTGTTAAAAAAAACACAATTTAAAGAGTTCCATATGTCAGTCATTTTAGAGAAACTCCATTATTTTCTAAATTGAAATGTAGAATATGTAAACTAGGTAATTTTTAATATTATTAAACTTTTCCAAGTTTCCAGAACACAACTGTTTATTAACCTAAATATACAATAACCTTTGAACTCTATTTATTTTACACTTACTGTTTAGCTTAGGCTAGCTCTGAATTAAATGTTGAAAGAATAGAAATAAATATCAATTAACAAAAAAAATAAAAAATTCATTTACCAACAAATTTATTTAAAATAAAAAAACATTTTATCAGTTATTTTATGAGTATTGAAATTTTTTCTTCGTAGTATTTTTTAAAACACAATCCTGGGTGCAGACCAGATTTCCAGAAATATGTTTTGCAAAACTACACTGTTTCTTTTCTCCCTCCCTTATTATTTCAGTTACTGGAAATTGCACAGTCCTTAGATCCACCTTTCTCTCTTTTGGCTAAGAAGTGTGACTTTCCATCTTAAATCGTTGTTAACCCAATCCTAGCGGGAACTATCTTTAGACAGTCTGAAAAATCGAGCCCCACATACGCGGCAACTGTCTTTAGACATTTTCTAGTTTACAGGCTGATACTTTGATAAGTTCACAATAGATGGCCAAAAAGTTTGTATCGAAATATTTCTTGAACATTTGTTGATGAGTGACATCTCTGAATAACTCTTTGTATTATTTTTGTTCATATTATTAAAGATTTTAATCAGAGCAGGCGAAAAAATTAGAGAACAGTTTTAAAATTCCCGCTCGGTATTAACCTCGTGCTGTATCTCGAGTCTCATATTGGCCTTATCTCTATGGAACTGCTCGTTGATCGTGTTATTGAGTACCTAGTGTTATTATTGTACTGATAAGGCATGATAATTGTATTTATAATAATAACGGCTTTAAATAATAACTACTACATTAATTACATCAAAAAGTTCATTTTGTTTAGTTCATGTTTTGTTTTTTTTTTAAACATAAATCATTTTTAAAATAATAATCATAATATCTCAATATGTCAAACCGATGTTAGAGTGATGAGCAGAGAATGAATCTTTTCATGTTGAAGACGATATTCTAAATATTATTTTTCCCATATAATAGATACCACGAAAAACTCAGATCTTAACAGAAGATAAACTCACTTTTATTATTTTATATGTAGGAACTTAAAATCATAAAGATAAGTATTTTTATTTTAACAAAAAAATAACATGAATATGAGTTTCTTTATGATTTCACTTCTCATACATTTTGAAATTCGAAGAGATGTTAAAAAATAAATATGAAAAATTAGGATATAATATTGGACGAATTTTGAACAAACAATAAGTGTGTTTGCTGAGTTTTACCAAGAACAAATGTATTGAAGATATCATTTAAGAATGTAAAAATTAATAATTGTGCTTATGTGTCTCCGTGCAGTGTTCCATCAACACATTCATAAACATGAGTAAGTTCCTATAGCACAATGAAAATGAATAATGAGCTTAGCGGTGAAAGAGTTAAGAAAAGTATACAATGGGCCGACTATTTTTCAAACATCGAATATCAGTTGTAAGAATTTGATGTATTTCGTCCCATATTTTTTTTGTTTATGAGAGGTTTATTTTTCTCTAACAGATAGAAACTCTATCATTTTATGCTGAACAATAAGAAAGTTACCGCGTTTTTTATATGACAATTTGCTCGGGCGGGTGGCTCCCGCCAAAGGAGTTCTAACGGTTAAAAGTATATTTTTTAAATGTATAAGGCTAATATTATTATAATTGTTATAAATTATTTATTTATTTTACGCTAATGTGAGGTTATAAAAAGCGCGTTCTAGGAAGCCTGCTTTCCGCGCCAGATCTAAAGGGCACTAGCGCCCCATAATCAGTAGAAAAGGGACAGGTTTGTATATAATTACGAGCATATTATGCTGCCATCCCTTATAATCAAGTGTCTGGTTCTTTGTGGCATTGAACCTATGGTAGGTACGGCTCTATAGAACTAATTCTATAGAAAATGCCATTTTTTTATGAAACCTTTTGAAAACAACGGAAAATGATAAACTACTCTAAATGCACACATCCGAAGCTTCAATTGAAAACAATTGTACACCAATTGAATCTGGTAGTATTAAGAAAATTTAATTAGTTAAATTATTTTACCTTGATAAAAAAGACTAGTAAGTTGTGTTTCAAAATGTATTACAATGAGGTTGCATAGTATCTAAGTGGTTTTCTCATATTGGAATTACAGTTTTTAAATATAAATGACGTTGCAAGAAGTACAAAAGTGATATTGAAATAAATAAATACCATATTAGTCCGAGTATAATGCGTCCTCGAGTACAAATCAACCTATATATTTGGAGCAGGAATGAAAGAAAAAATTGAAAATATAAAGCAAAAAATATAAGGTTAATTGTATTATAAAAAAAAAAATGTTTTCATTTTTCAGACATGCTTGTATCATCATCAGTGTCATTTCCACTCTTCTGCTCCCAGGTCTCACCAACGCAACTGACACGCAATAGCTGTGTGCGCAATAGGTGAAACGGCTATACTGTGTGTGTATGTAGGGTAAATTCTGGTACATCTGGACACGGCCTAAACTCGAATTAATGTTTTTTTTAATAATTTTATATTTTCAGTAAAAAGTATTGCGTTATATTCGGACTAATACGTTAATTGGTCTCGGAAGCAAAGTAGGTAAAAATTTATTATCCTTCGTGTACATATATTTGTACATTGGCGAGCTTAATGCCAAATAGCAATTTCTTCCACTAACAAATAAAACAAAAGGTGTTATTTTTATAATTTTAGTTTCAAAATGCGTGAGAAAAAAAAACAAAAATAGACAGGCGCAGTTGGTTAGATGGCTAACTGTGAAGCTGGCATCGCGGATTCTGTTCCTGCCAATTGCAAGGAAAAAATCCTAGTAGGATTTATTCTCAACTGCTCTGGGTGTTGTGGTGTATTTTTCATAACTTCATTCCACATATCCTCTCTTTCCCGCCTGCTGACAGGCCTTTAAAATAGAAGCATTAAAATTAGCGGATTATTCCTTTTAAAAAAGAATTAAAAAAATATGTGTATAAATTAATTGATTGAATTTTGATACTAGTCTTCAATGGGAAAAAAGAGGATGTGAACTTTATTAACTATCTGTTTAGCCAAGCTTCAAACCTATTTCGACATAAAATGTTACAAAATTCATTAACAGATGTCAGTATATTGGACTGAGCTTTAATGCGATTATTAAATAATACTCGATTCACCAAATCAAATTACGGACAAAGACATTACAATCTTCTGGCCCCTATATATTTAATTTCTTGAGTATGGAGATAACGATAAGCAAAATTAATAACCTTTTTAAAACTCTAGTCTATAAATAGATAACTAAAAGGACTAGAAAGGGAAGCTGAGGAATATGTCTCATATATCAGAGTATAATTTATATTTATTGTAAGTCTTTTCTCTTTTCATTTCATGTACAAATTTTAAAAATTAATTTTCTAATCTCTTTTAATTTTTTTAATATGAAACTATAACTATAATTGATGAGAAAGTACTCATTTGTATAAAATAAATAATACACCGACGAACATGTCTATGGGCCAGCGGAGTAGTGGCTATATCCACAAATAATAAAAAAAGAATGTAAATGTATTATATATGTATATATTTTTTGGAAACCTTGTAAATATTTGTATTTATTTTGTTGGATAATTGAAATAAATAAAAAATTATCATTTTTAAATATTTACTTAAATAATAAAAAAAAGGGATATTCATTATGTTTGAATATTTACTGAAGGGAAATAGATGTTAAAATACTGTTTAATTAGGTATTTAAATACACTACAGTCCCGTTTAACCGAATTTGATGGGACCAAAAAGGTTTTGATTATACGAAAATTCGGTTAAACCGGAAAATATGTACACAGCGAAAACGTGTGGCATAGAATGATTAAATATATGAAATTTCTAAAAACATACCAAAACGTGATATTTTCTTTTGCTTCATATGAAAAGAACGTTCCTTTACATCTCGATCTCTAAGGCGTTTAATAAGAAGTAGCTCAGCAAGAGATTTTCCTCTTGGCGGTCAAGGTACACCATGAGGTCTTCAAACATCCTAGTTGCTTCTGAATGGTTTTGCCCTTTCTTTTCTTGAAGGAATGGACCATCATAATCACCGGAGCTGAGCTCGCCTGCTATTTATATAGAATATGATAATACAAAAAGTATTTACGTGATTCGGTTGATCCGGAAATTCGGTTAAACGGGACTGTAGTATACATGTAATATTTATTAATCTGTTATCAAGTTGATTGGAATATCATCAGACAAAGAGGAATCCTCATTAGCATCTGTGAACAATACCTCCCAAATCCAATTTAAATCAGTACATCTGGCTTCAGAGTGCTGGTTGAAATATTTAAAGATAAATACCAATTTTGCTATTATTTTCCTGCTCCAGGTGGATCCTCATTCTAGTCCACAGCTTGCAATAAACGCGAGTTTATGGTACCCGGGAAATATCGATAAAGTTAAATACTGAGAAGCGCGGGAATATCTCGTAAAAACAAAGACACCTACTAAATTATATATATCAGCAATAAATATCATAATAAACATGGTGTTCCAGGGCTAGACTCCAAAAATTCAAAAGAACATTCCTCATGGTAAACTTTTTTAGAAAATCCTAATAATTTTTTTAAATTATAATTTGAAAATGGAGAAAACTCTTTATATATCGGACTAGCATCCCTTCAACCCCTTCCCCTCTCTTACCTAAACACTTTCCTAGTCCGCGTCCGGTGCGTATTGTTTGGCTGGTCGAATACATTTATCTCAATTTTTTTTATTTAAAAATGCAATTTTCCAAAAAATTTATTAGGATTTTTTTTTAAGTACCTACATCATAAAAAATAAAAACTATAATATGTTTTCCATTAACTCCTAATGATAGGTAACTCTGAAAACTTGAACTTGTTTAAACAGTTTTATTAAGATCCGTGCGTTAAGTAAGGGTAAGACAAGCATTATTGACAAAATCAAGAAGAAGTGCTGCATTGGTTTGGACATGTAGAGTGAATGGATGGCGAAAGAACAGCTAAAAAAAATTACAATGCGAATGTTAACGGATGCTGAAAACGAGAAAGACATGGAATTACGAAATCTAACAAATATTTGAAGATGGACATCTCATGTCAGAATAATCATGAATGTAGAGGAGGCGCTGTCTGTTTGTAAATATTTCTATAAAAAAATTAACTAAAAAAGTAAAATTAAAAAATATCATATTTTTAAATAAAACATTATCAATCTATTTTATTTGCAGAACATTAAACTAAAAATGAATTGTTTGGGTGTGAAAATGTGACCTTTTGATAAGGACATTGGAATAGTTCATATTGTTTAAAGTCCAAATGTAAAAATTAAACAAAATACTAGTATTTTCTGGTCAAATAAGATGTGTGTTTTATATAGATGCTTGACAGTACAAAATTAGCATTGATAAGAACAGATTTAGACCGAAATGTGTCAGATATAATATAAAAAATATACAAGTAATAAATAAATGTAACATTTACAGAAAATATAGAAACAGGGAGCATAAATATTACATAAATTTTACACTTGAAAATGCAAACAAATCAAAATGATAGCAACTGAAGATAACATGTGGCTTAAATTTTCAGATGAAACAGGATAAATATTTTTAATATCAGACTCAATAAATGCTGTCAATGAGCTCAATAGCGCTGTCGGCCTCGTGGTGTAATGTTTAGCGCGAATGCCTGCCACGCAAGAGGTCTCGGGTTTCATTCCCGACATGGTTGATGTGAAATATTTATTTAAAAGGATGTATTTACAATAGAATATTTCACAGTCCCTGGATCATTGTAGCCAAGGCCATGTAGAGCGAATGGACAGCGAAAGAACGGCTAAAAATATATACGATGCGAATGTTGATGGATGCAGAAAACGAGAAAGACATGGCATATGACATATGTAATTCAAGAGATTATATTTGCATTATCAAAGTAAGAATATGTATCTAGCTTACTAAATAAGAACAGTATAAATCTGTTACAAATCTTCTATAACTAATATAATGAACATGAAATTTGTGCACAATGTGAATACATTGACATGTCAAACTCAACTATCAACATTTCGATACAGATGAGATATAAATAACTATTAAAATTTAGAAGATTTTCACTGCCTTTCATACTAATAGCATTTTCCGTGTTGTTATCCCAGGCTACATTACAGTGCCTATTATCCAGATTAACAATACACTAGTCCAGAGGATAGATACTGCGATGCGGTCGGAAACGTCAGGAAGAAGTTATATTGATACTTTGGAATAACAGCCTAGAAAAGTTTTATCGGCAACTATCAATTATCTAGGGATAGATTTAGTAAAAGAAATAACACTATCACAATATGTTTTTTTATAACTACAATAAAAAAAATAGGTTATATTGAATTAAAAAACATTTTTTAACATATTTACTACATTTTTACATCGACTGTTTTCAGGGCATTGAACCACAATTATAGAAAGAGCAGTTTCAAGTGTCTTTAACCGATTACGTAGGTCCTATACACATTTTAGCAGAAGTATTTAAACCGCAAACACCTATTGGCGCAATTCTTTTGCCAGAATGTGTACAAGACCCACAAAATTGGTCAAAAACACATAAAAACATTATTAAACTAATTAGACAACTTTGGCCAAAATCATGGTTTGAAGCCTTTGAGCCAACCCAAACACAGTCGATATTTTAACTGCCACAGGGGGATTGAAAATATCACAAAGTTTATTACAAAACTATTTTTTAAATCCTCTGCACTCTGACACTAAAGCAAAAAACACATGTTTTATATTTCTTTAGCATAAGTTTTCAGGAATTTAGTATAATTATAATCAGGTGGCCTCCGTGGTGTAGTGGTGAAGATACTTGTCTCACGCACGGAAGGTTCAGGGTTCGATTCCCGGTGAGAACACAAAAATAGAATGTGATTGTTCTCAAGCCTGGGTGTTCTGCGTTGTAATTCACCACTGTAATTGGGCCCTCCTGGCCTATTGTGGTGCAAAATAATAATAATAATAAAAATTTAAAAAACAGTAGGTTGGTTGTATAAAAGTAGGGATGTATACAACAATGAAAAAAAAAAGTTTGAATTTTAAATAACATTTTTTCATACATAATTTATATTTAAATGCTTTTAGCTATCAACATCTGACAGTTCAAAGAGTAAATAGCTATTATTATTTTATATTACCTATTGATATAATAATGTTATTAAATAGAATATAAAAATATTATAAGAGTAAAAATAATTTGAGTCCCAATAAGGTTACTACTAATGCATAAACTTATAGATAGCAATAGTATTGGGTGAAATTAAAAAACATTTAACATTTTTTATATCATAAAAATATTGTACCCTATCACCGATGCATACAATAATTCTAACTATTTTCACAAAACTTATGTTAACCTGTTATATGTTGACTCTGTTTTCATTCCTAGAAATGCAAAGCACCTTGTCAACATTATTGTTCAAATTAATCAGAATGATGAGAAAATGGAACATCAATCATTATTTTTATCAACCAACAGTCATTGATATGTAATGTAAAATTAAGTTTTTTTTTTTTAAATTTAACAATAAGTATTAAAAAATTATATTTTCTGATTGCTCGGGTAATTTATGCTAAGTAACACAATTTATCAGTTTATGAGGATAAATACATTAAAAATAACCTTGATACCACCCATATTAAATGAATGTAAACTAAACAGAAATATGTATATTATTTTCCTTTAAGACAATGAATTGTTGGCTGTAAAATAATATTGGAAAACATATTCTTAAAATGTTGCATAGTAGATATTACCAGCGAAATTATGTTTTTTTTATAATCTAATGAGTTATTTACAGTTTTGATCTAAGCTCTTCAATACGGCCTGCAGCAGTTTTTTGTAAATCTGCAAGTTTCATAGCCAAGCCCATGTTTCCTTGAACCTTGACTTTTCCTTGGAAGAATGCTTTCTGGGGGTTTAATTTGCCGGATATGAGTTCTGAAATGTCGCTATCGTTCACAACAAAAGTGACGTCCGGTTTTTCCTTTCCATTGTAAGTTATGCTACCCTTGCCGACCTTCGCGTTGATGACCCAGTAGCCTTCAGCTCCTCCCGGCCCATTTTTGACTTTAAATCCGTAAATACCCCTCACCTTCTCAATGAGATTTTCCTTGTCCTCGACCATTGCGACACTAAGAATGTTGAGGTACTTGTGCGCTTGGAAGATATCGGGAGAATCAGCTACCGCAGCAGCAGCAGCTCCAGGAGAAGAGAATCCTTTCCTGTAGAGGGCGACTATCACCGCACCTCCTAGTCCCAGGTTGTGCTGCAGAGCCAAGCGAGCTCCCTTTACCTGAAACAGTTCAAGAACTCGATAAGACATTTACTAGCATAATACAGCAAATTGCTAATTTTATTATTTTTACAGAAATTCAAGTTTTACATGAAGATATTGGAGTTGACTAACAGTTTTCTCAACAATGTTTGAGTATGTCCAAATGCTTGCAGACTGGCTGGATTTCCTCCCTAGGGAGTTTTTCATATTTAAATTTATTTCAACAGAGAGGGAAAACATTGTTGAGAAGGGAATATGGAAGTCTAGGCATTTACAGGGCTTATGACCTGTCATTGGCTGGTTTAAGTGGCCACTTTACACATGTAACTGTGTAACATTCTTGTCAACAGATGGAAGAGTTGAGGAAATGTGGATGCTTAAACATGGGCAGAGTGCCATATATTTGTTTTTTAAAAATTATTGTTCTTCTGATCCTATATATTTGTGATGATATACTCATGTGTCTGTGTCAACTAATTGCTCGTTTCAACTCAACACAGGACTTTTAGTTCCACGGAGTTGGGACTTATATCTCAAATAATGCGTAATAAACTACCTATAAGTAAATGAATAAATAATTTGTTAGATTTCAGAGTTTTCTCAATAATTTAAAATTAGGTACCATATGGAACATAAGAATTATTATTTAAAAATAATTTAAAAATACCTGTCGAGCACCAGCTTCTCCCCGTATTTGCCAAACCAGTTCGGAACACTGCGCCAGGCCCGTCGCACCCAACGGGTGCCCCTTGGAGATCAGCCCCCCACTCGGGTTCACCACATACTTGCCTCCGTACGTGTTGTCTCCGGCATCGATCATGGCCCCCGCCTGCCCGAGCCCGCACAAACCCAGCGCTTCGTACGTGATCAGCTCGTTTGCGGAGAAGCAGTCATGCAGCTCTACCACCTGAACTTGGTCGGGTCTAGTTCCAGTTTTTTCAAACAGTCGCTTCGCCGCCATAGCCGTCATGTCGAATCCTACGACTTTGATGTTGCTATCAGACAGAGAAGATTGCGGATCCGTAGCCATTTCCATTCCGAGGATTTCTACTGCCCGGGATTTGAGATTATTTCGGAGCACGAAATCCTCACTTGCCAGGACAACAGCGGCGGCGCCGTCGCTGGTCGGACAACACTGCAGTTTGGTGAGCGGACCGAACACCTTTGTTGAATCCAATATCTGCTGAAGGGAGTATTCATCTCTGAACTGGGAGTAAGGATTGTTAACGGAATGTTTGTGATTTTTGTAAGCTATTTTAGCAAAATGAACGGGCTTTGTACCATATTTATTCATATGTTCGATCCCGGCGTTACCGAACAGTTGAGCGGCAATCGGAGATGCATCCATCCCGGAAAGGTCGATCATCTTTTCAAGGTGCTTATCGAGGGGATTTGTACGATCGTTGTATTTGGAGCTGAGGGAACCCTTCTCCATTTTTTCAAATCCTAAAGCTAATACGCAATCATTTCCCGCTTCTACCAACTGTTTTGCCAAATACAAAGCCGAGGAACCGGTGGCGCAGTTATTATTTACATTATAAATGGGTATACCGGTCATCCCTACTTCATAAAGGCACCGCTGTCCGCAAGTCGAGTCTCCATAGACATATCCGACGCAAGCTTGTTTAATAGTTGTGTATGGAACGTTAGCATCGCTTAAAGCCTTTGTCACGGCTTCCTTCGCCATAACGGGATAATCAAAATCATCCCTTTTACCCGGTTTTTCGAATTTCGTCATACCAACTCCGATCACGTAAACTTTAGAAGGTGCCATGGTAAAATTACTTTGATAATATCAAAACTCCCGAGAACACACTTTCTACAACTCACAACCTTCTTTACTGAAGTGAAGAAATTATATTGCGCAAGCTGAAAGCGGTAAAACTTGTATTATGGCAAAATATTGGACTTTACCCTGACGCAGTCATTTGATATTAATTTGATGATACCAGCGTTATTCAGCACTATTGTGTGACGAAACGAACACTTTAAACTTTCAGCAACTAGATGTTTTTTGACAAATGAACAAAAATAATAAGTTTTTATGCTGACTTATGACATAAACGTCATAAACCAGATACCGAGATACCACAAAAAACGAGACTCAAGCTCTTCTTCTTCTTCGTTTTTTAATGGCATTTTTACCTTTCAAGTTGGGTGTTCTGGCCTGCGTCGAGTTTTTTTTTTATTTTATACATATTTACACATGTGTTAGTAATATAATATGTACAAGTTAGTATTTAATATAATATACACATATAATAATATGACATATTTACAGCTTAACACCATTTATAACTAGATATTTACATATAATTTTAAATACACGTTTATTGGGTGGGGACAGGAGAGTAAGAATATGAAAAGGGAACGGGATGTTGATATTGGAGAGGTCAGATAGGAACTCAGGATAACAATCATTAATGGGGCATCCAAAAAAAACATGATTTAGATCTTCCTCCTCAAGCTGACATTCGCACATGGCAGAGTCCCGGACATGGATTCTGAACAGGTGAGAACTATTAAAACAGTATCCAATGCGCATTTTACATATGGAAGATGTCTCAAATTTGTTCAGAATCACTTTGGAAAATCAAGGCTTTTCTGTTACATTTGGTTTCAATTGGAAAATATGTCTTCCTTTGGCTTGAGATGAGGCTACTCAATATTTTGCCATGTGCGAAGTTGCTTCTCCTTTATCATATCGAGGAGATCACAAGACTCAAGCTCAAAACTCGAGAAACGTTGAAAAGTCAAAATGACAAATGACATTAAGTAATGCTGTGCACAACATAATTATTCGATTATTTTCACAATGGAACTATTCGACTATATTATCCGTAATCGATCATTAAATTAGGTACATTCTTTTGACATTTCGGTACCTATATTCATAATCGGTGGTGAAAATAGTCATTATTTTCTGTTTTTTATTTTAGTAACATTTAATTCAACAAAATTTAGTCGTTGCTCAAAAACCATTGTTTTGATTATTTTTTAATATTTATTTAATAGTATAATTATACATTTTTACAATTTGAAAAAAAATTCACTTGTTATATTTTTACTGAAACTAAAATCCCACTAAGCCACTTTTTGTAGCTTGTTGGTGAAGATTATATTTATACTAACTTAATAATATTATTTACATTTATAAAAACAATGAATAACAGATAAAAATTAACAGCCGGAAAGATCAGAATAAACATGTTTATAAAAATAATATATAAATTTATTTTTTGAATACAAGAAAATATATGAAAAATTAAAATATTTACACCTAAGCTACTATTCATATATAAACTCTTGATCGAGTAGCCACTCTCTTATTTTGCTCTTGTTACAATGTGAGTTAAATTTAAGTTCTTTCGGTAATAAATTAAAAATTCTAGGTACTAAATATTTGAGAGTTCTATTTCCATACTTATTACATACTTTTGGTACAACCAAGCCATCATTAGACGTGAAGCGTGTATTATGGTTATGTTTGAGAGGAAGCTTGAATGTATAACTATTAAATTGTTCCAAAATGATGCAAAGCCACAGTAGTCCTCGAACAGGCAGAGTTTTGATTGTTTTGTACAGGACAACATTATTACTTCTTTGTTCGTAAATCTCTGCAGGTACAATTCGCTTAATTATAGAATACTGTAGACCCTGGATCATTTTAATATTAGTTTTGGTGGAATGTCCTCACGACTGTATACCATATCTTATTATTGATTCTACTAAAGAAAAAAAATAAATTAAGAGTAATTTTAGGCAAAATAAAAGATAACTTTTAAAAAGTACTCACAAGAGTCCGCAATCGATCACAAAGTTTAAATATATGACGATCCCATTTAAAATTATGATCAATAAAAATACCAAAATACTTATACTCCTCCACAAATTCTATGAGTTCACAATTACATGTGTTAGAAATACCATCATGCAAGCAATTTGTGCAATGAGCAATAATATTAGGCAAAACATATTTTTTGGCATGAGGAGATTTTATGTATAAGCATTTAGTCTTTTTTGCATTTATTGAAATCACTTTGCAATATCTCTTGTGATTTTAATGGGTTTTTATTGGAAATAACTAGTGCGGTGTCATCTGCAAAAATAAATCTCCTTACTTCTTTAAAAACGTTGCAAATCACTGACACATAAATTATATACAATTAAGAACTCAAGATAGACCCTTTTGGCACCCCTGATAAACATTCCCTAGCTAGACTTAATGAATTCTTTATTTTTATACTCATTTTCCTCCCCACTAAATAATTTGAAAAAAAAGTTAATAAATTACCCCTTATGCCAATTGACTCATATTAATTTAAAATACATATTAATTTAAAATGACGTAAAGTGTCAAAAGCTTTTGAGAAATCGATAAAAAGTACAGTGACATGATGCAAAATATTTAATTTGTTATTGATGAAATCTGCGAAGTCCTGCAGTAAGTCATCGCAACTCTTTTTTTTGAAAACCATATTGAAAAGGATCAGTGATGTTGAACTTTTAAAAATAAATATCTAAATAAATGCAGACATATTTTTCAAAATTTTTTTCAATGGCAGGTAAAAGTGAAATTGGTCTATAATTATTAATAATTGAATGATCCCCCCTTTGTAAATTGGTCTAACTATGCTATGTTTAAACATATCCGGAATCACACCAGTCAGCAAAATAATATTTATAAGGTGTGTAATTATAGGACCTAACACCGAGACATGTTTTTTGATGTCGCACATTCTTATATTGTCAATTCCGGTTGTTTTAGAATTTTTCATTGAGCTTATAATTTTTGTTATTTGAGAAGTTTTAGCTCTAGGCAAATACATTGAATGCTGTTTTGATGTAAACGTGATTTCACTGGTTTCAATAGTGCATTTGTGCAGCAAGTCTTTCACTCCAACCTAAAAAAAAAATCCAAATTTTTCTGTCGTGTCTTCTATTGGATTTTTCAAAAACTGTGTCACAATCAGTATTATTATTTCTTCCTAATACTTTATTAATTTCATTCCAAGTAGATTTAATGTCAGAGCCGCAACCATAGAACCTGTTATTATGTGATATATCGCATATGTGCGATCAAGTATTGTTATCCAAATAAACAATAATTTTTATTTAATTTTCCCAACCACAAGCAATGGAAATCAAAAAACACAAAAAAAAATATCTTCAAATTAGGCTTCAATTTATATCAAATTAGACGTTGCCACTTTTGTGAAGCGCTATTACATGTGCCAGAATTACAATGGGAAGTTAAAATTTATCTTCAATTTTTATCTAGAAAGTGAATTTAAGTTTACTTAAAAATAGAACACTTATGTTTTTATTTCTTTTCTAGACATGTTCAATTACAGGTTTCTGATGAAGATACTTAAATTTTTCATACAAATATACACCCTTTCGTACATAAATATGAATTTTACTTTATACCGTCTCGATATGTACCAATGAAGATAGCGTTTGTAATCGTAGCTCAAAGGTTTTAAAAGTATTATGAAAATTGTGCTTTATTATCCATAATAATTATGAATAATTGATGGATAAAACTAAAACTAATTTTTATATTCGATTACTCTATTTTTTCCATAAATGTTATGCGCACCACTACTTGTTATTTGCCGATAACATTTACTCTATGACTTTTCCACCAAATCTAGAGTTATTCTTGTTTATATCAGAGCGGGAAAAGTATTTTATTTGACTTTGTTGAACACTTCAGTACCTATATTACACTGACAAAATATTTATTTAGCTTGTAAGTCATGTTACCACACTTTTCTACATCGTTTTTCGAAAGTAATTCAAAAGTCAAAAATCACATTTGATTTTTTTTTATCCACATGCAGTATATTAAATAATAATATTCATTTTCAATTCACAATCTTGACACTAAGCAAGATTTTTAATATGTTAACTTAGTTCAAAGTTTGGTGCTAAATATTTTATGATCATTCAATAAAATGACCTGCAAAACGGATAATGATTCTAAGATTCCAGTTTTAACCATAGTAATAAAACCCTTTTTAAGGGCAAAATTAATATTTTATACAAAATTAATTTATTATATCGAAGGCGATAATTCAAAATTCTGCAAGGAACAAAGTGTAAATTGTTCTGAAAGGAATAATAATATTTATAAAAAAACAGTCTTTATTGTTTTTGTTAATTCTTTCTTCTAATTTTTCCACATTCCTAAATGGAGCATGTGAATATCACCAGACACCTCCATGAGACCCTACCGCTAGCCAGCACTCTTGCCTTATCCTACGTAAATCCCGCATCCCTTAGTTTTGCCGAATAAAGCTGATAGATCGCCATTGACGGCTTTCCAGGATGGTAAAAGCACGCAGGTGTGAAGAAGAGGCAACTCTGGTTATGGCTCTCCTGAGGCATCCACAGCACATGTACAAGCCAGGTCCACCGCTGCATCCTCAAAATGCTCGTTATAGGAGGCTGCTGCATTTGGATGCGTCTCGAGAACAGTCTCGGACTTCAATGTTAGTCATGAAATCGAACCACCTATAATATTCTCTTCAAGCTGTGTTATATGTTACTCCAGCAATTCCGCGTCGGATTGCGAGCTCTCTGTGCATGCCACCATCCTCAGTTACGAGAACTCTCAAGTACAGGTAACCCTTCTACAAGACGGCTTCTCACAACACGGTTGAAACAAATTTGAAGAGAAATTGATTGAATTTGATGTAAAAATTTAAAATTTATGTTACACATTGTCAAAATGCTATAAATTAAAACGAAGCAATGATTCGAGCCATCATTGATTTTAAACAAAAAGCTCTGAAAACGTCTAAAAGAAAATATTATCAAAGACTATCTTCTTGCAGATTTTGTGGTAAGCAAAGGAGTTGTTATCAGGTACGCGGCAAATCTGCATCAGTTGAACCTCTCAGTCTGCACCACGAAACTGGCAGGACTTAGCCAGAATGAAATATCAAAAAATATGGACGAAACTGGTTTTGGATGAAAAAAATTCCAACTCCTTTTTTTATGTGATATAAATGTCTAATAAAATAGAAAAAGTTTTTTTTTACAGTTTGAAAAATATATACTAAAAAAAAATGTGAAAAAAACTAGTTTTGAAAAAAGTTTTTTTTTACAGTTTGAAAAATATATACTAAAAAAAATGTGAAAAAAACTAGTTTTGAATTTTTTTGGGACCGAACCCCATTGTTTGTACTGGCTCTGAGTTTCATATAACATGGTTTCACATAGCAAAACATTTTATAGGAATCTATCTACCATGCTGTAGGAGAATTACTGGTATTCAAAGCTGTCAACTTTCTCAATCCTCTGCCCATTATTAAAGAAAGGCTGATCAAGGTCAGGACATGATTTGTTGCTAATGATCTGGGTATTTTTTGTATGAATATTTAGACCCAGAAGAGCGGAGTTTCATTACGAATTAAACTATTTCGGTAGAAACTGTTTCCGTTAGGCATGCAAACCTACTAGCAGGCAACAAGTTAGGATATTCGTTTTTGTCCACCGAATTGAGGATTTAAGAAAAATATGTGTTGCAACAATCCGAAAAAACTGTACAGAAATTTTGAAGGAGTTTTTTCTGTTGAAAGTTGAATCAAACATTTTTGGCTTTACAAAAAATATAATGTTTCTTCCTATAATCAATGCATCATGACAATTCAATTTAAAAAAAAACACTTAGAAGTTCGAAATAATTGAGTCTTTTAAACTGACTTAATGTGGAGTAGAAATGCTTTATCAAAAATGCTCTACTACTCAACTATTCAAAAAAACCATTTGAAATGGCTATAGTTTGAAAGATTCTTGTCATGTGTGCCTCCAATACATACAATCATTCATATTATACATCCACAATGTGATAAAATATCTAGGTTCCCCATTATAATATTTAGCTAATCATAAAGAAATCGACGCCTACCTCGTGAATGAAGAACTTCAGCCTTACAGGAAATTGGATACAAAAAAGTTTTCTTGCGCGCGGTGAAAATTAGAGCATTAAATTGTACCGCAAAGTTTCTTGAAAATGTAAGAAAAAAATAATAAAAAATATTTGAACAAAACATACTATTTAGAACGAAGTCACTGGTTCATATGCACCAACCAATGATATGAAAGTTGTGAAGGATATCCTGAAGAACTGATAGAGAAGAACCTCTGATGTCACACGTGGAGTTATTTCAGAAATACAAAACTTTAAAAAACAATGGCGCTGATAATACGATATGTAAAAATAAGAATTGTGGCTTAGTTTAATAGTCTATTAACAAAAAATAAAATAAAAAAGACACTGAACTTCCTCATTGCGGGCCTCTACATTATGTCGAGTTGGTAACATTAATACTGAAGTTCCCGATCCATCAAACGCTGATCATAAAAGTAATATGAAATGCACTACTTGAGTTTCTAAAAATAAAATACTTCATCTATGTTTTAAACGTAAGAATCCCATTTGCGGTGAATGTTCCCACATACCGTGTATAATTGGGTTGCAAAAAAAAGGTTAAAATCGCCAGCAATTTTGTCAAAATAATATAAAAATTGCAGCAAAAATAGTTTTTTTCCGACAATTTACTTAGGTATGTTATTTAGTTTAATAAAGATTTTAATAAGTTTGTTTTAATGCGACAGATAATATTGACAAAAAGTATGACCTGTGTTTTTTTTTACTATAAAAGTTCTATCAACATTCACACATTATTTATATTAAGTAAATACATGAAATCAAATTGAATGTTTATTTTTTTTCAAATATGTATGAATATTAAAATGAACAGCAAAAATTATTCATCTAAATCAAAGTGCTTCAATAACCACAAGTAGGTGAGGGTGTGATAAATATCTTACATATGTAGGTGTTTAAGTGTTAATTACTCTCTCAGGTAATTTCAATTTTCTAATGATGAAATGAATCAGAAAAAATAATTACTGAAACAGTTAAAAAATATATAAACAATAGGGCCGAATTTATTATTGAATTAATATGGGGCAAAAGTAAAATGATGTCCTTGATACCAAGTCTTGATTGCAGGAATAGCAAGGACCTTTTCTTTTACTGCTTTGAGATTAGGTTTGTTTTCTAGGATGTCAAATCGTGCCATGAAGCTCAGGTAATCGAGGATACCAACAAACCATATATCTGCCCACGTTAGCTGCAAACAAAAAATTATAATGTAAATCCGTAACAAGTAAATTTTATATTTGAAGACTGTAAAAAATATTTAATGCGATAATATCAATAATTTTTGTATATAATCCTTATAATTCAGTAAGAGCATATTTGAAACTGTAACAAAGCACAGTTCTAAAATGTTCTTATGTAAATGTTTTCAAATAAAATATTCTAGTGTGCCTACTAACACAAACAAACTTTGTATGCTTACTTGGTTCACCGACAGGCACTGACTCATTAACAAAACCTTATTAAACATTTGAACATACTTTACAGTGAAAAACATCTATTTATATATTTATGACATGTTTTAATTATTTTTCATTATAGTTTTTAAGTAGGTATGTCTAATATACCCGTCGGCCTTGTGGTGTTGTGGTCAGCGCGTTTGCCTACCATGCAAGAGGTCTCGGGTGCGATTCCCGACATGGTTGACACAAAATATTAATTCAAAATTGTGTTTTTACATTAGAATATTTCACAGTCTCTGGACTGGCACCTGAAGCGTAAGACTGATCATCTTACCTTCATGTAACAAAAAATGATTAAGATACGCTGCAATTGGTGTACCGATGCATTGCGCTTTGCACCATTATGTGCGGAAAGGGAATGATGATGTTAAACATTAGTTTTAAAAAAATATAAAAAATTGTACGGTTTGTTACTGGTTAATTGTATATTCGTTACACACCACTAGTATATAGTTACTCGATTATATCAATAAAGATTCAGCTCTTTTACTTCACAAAATGAAAGCGTTGAAGAAATATGCATATTCAAACATCAGCAGAATGGTGATCATATAAACCAGCCAATGACATATCATAAGCCCTGTTAATGCCTAAACTTCTAAATTCCCTTCTATAAAATGCTCTTCATCACTGTTGTAATATATTAATAGCTCTTTTTTATTTGATTCCTTAATACATTTTTGAGTAACTTCCCAGTACAATTAAATGCTCTATTATTACTGAGTTTTGAGAATAGATGTCTCAGAAGAATCTTGGGTGTGCGGTGGTTTAACTTTGTAAGGAATGAAGTAATAAGAGAACGGAAGCAGCAAACTCCTGTGACAACTGTCACCAAGCGGGGGCAATACGGTTGGCTGGGCCATATACTGCGGATGCCTCTCGAGAGCCTTAACCACGCTTGTCTACTTTACAAGGCGTCAGGTTCATGACGCCCTGGACGTTCATTGCTTACTGTCCGTCGCCAGTTTATGTCAGAACTTTGGGACGAGAACCTGACTTGGAAGGACGCACATGAGCTGGCAGCCAATAGAGATGCATGGAGGCTCTTTGTGGATACCATATGCTCCAACTAGGGAGTGGATATGGAATTATGATTTTTACCGCACGTAAGAAAACATTTTTCTTATCCAATTTCCCGTAGCATATTATGTATTATTATAAGACTTGGATAAAGTTCAACAGAAAATTTATATATTGAATAATTACACGGAGGGTTAACAAAATATTACGTACTTTCCCAAGGGCAAGGTGTCCATTATTAGCAGCAGCAATAGATTCTATTTTATCGAGGTAGAATGGAATGGTCTCATCTTTGAAGGGTATATATCTCTGTTCTCTAATTTTTTCATCAGGCTCGTAATGAACATTGACAAGTTCTGGAAAATTAACCAAGATTATAAAAAAATTAAATCAAATTAAAAAAGAGAAAATATTTCATAGGCTCTTAAATACTTCTATTCGGAATTTGATTTCAAGGATAGATCCGTGTTATCGTGTACATAACAATTTTATATCACAGCAGAAAGTAAAAAGGACAATTTTATGTCTTTATTTGGTAAAATAAATATAGTGTCCTTATTAAATATTACTTTTTTATTTAATTTCCTTTAGTTAGTTAATATTAAATTTGTTGTCTATCAACTAATATTTACAATTATTTTCATTATTATACACAGTGTTTAAGGGCCAGACCGTGAAATTTGAGAAGAAACTTCCTCATGGTCAACTAAAAAAATCCTAATAATTTATTACTGTCATTTATTTTTGTAATCTAAAAATGGAGTAAATCCTTAATTTCTCATACTAGCATTTTTTCCACAAACCCTTATCCATCTCCTACCCAGCCGCTTCCCTTATCCGCGTTTGGTGTGCATCGCTTCATTGATCAAATATGCTTTTTATCTCAATTTTTTTGTCAGGGTTTGGTTTGTTTCATAAATCAACATTATTTATTACATAAACTTGACATATTTTTTTAAAATCACTAAACTTTCTTCCATTCTTCATACTTCCAGGCATCTTACCATGCAATTTTAACTGTTTATACAGCTTGTTTTTGTTATTATTAGAACAAATTATTTCCAAAATTTAATTTTCTGATACAAATTTAATAGAAAAATCAGGAGGAATAAATAAATAAAAAAATAAAAGTTGAAAATAATTATAACCTTGTTTGCCAAAACGAGTTGCATGAAAAAAGGAAATATAACTTTTAACTGTTTTTCGGTGCGAATGTAATTAAATGTCTCTTTAAATAAAAAAGAATTATGTACAGTAGCAAACCATATACATCTCACTGAGAAAATGATTGTCTACATTAAAAAAAACATAATTCATATTTTGACACATTTCAGTAAGTACCTACTTAGTATAAATGGCTTCACACTAAAAAAAAATACCCATCGAAAGATTTTAATTATCTTTGTTATACAGTCAAAATCAATAAAAATGACAATTGGCAGATAAATAAGACATATTTTATTATACTCGTATATTACATTACTGATGATTAAAAATAATTTCTTCCAAGTTAAATCTATTTCGAGTGGGAAACTTCTTGATGATTTTCCGAATGTTTGAGTTTACCATATTGATGTGCCATCTATATATATTTAAAAAAAAAAATATTATTGTTGTGTTTCTGATCCTTTATAATATTTGTAATGATATACTCATGTGTCTGTGTCAACTAATTGCTTGTCCCAGCAAAACACAGAACTTTAAGTCCCATGGAGTTGGGAAGTATGTCTTAAATAATGTGTAATAAACTACCTATAAGTAAATAAATAAATAAATTTAGCGACTATGTTTTTTAATATTTTTATCTTACTTTGTTTGAGATCATTCAAAGTGTCTACAATGATGTCAATATCCAAATTCTCCAGATCATTACTCCCAGATAGACCAACTTTTTTGCCTAAGTAGCGGGAAATAACTACACTTTGATAAACTGTCTTTCCAATAAACTCCAATACAGGCAACTGTCCTAAAGGCATGGCTAAAACAATAATCAATATTTACAAGCTTATATTTTTTAAACAATCTAATCACAATTTACCACATTATACCTAGCTTCAAATTATTATTGGAAATGAGACATGTATTATAGTTGAAAACTCTTTTGTCAGCTTAAAAGTTTTATTACTAAATGTTATTAAATATTTGTAAATAACCACTTACCAACTTTTCCATGTTTACCGGTTTCGAGACGCACCCGTCTCTTCGTCAGGACACCAATTAAAATAACATGCAAACCAACATGCAAACCCCACTATACACCTTCACCATAGTTGTTGCACAAAAATATAAAACCAACACGACATGCATTTTAATAAGCACATGCACTAGTTTGGGCTCAAAAATTGTTCACCTGGTCATTCATATTTATTGGTTAATTACAAATATACTTACATTCCTTCATCTTGAGCCAGTCTTCACTTAAGATACGCACATCTTCAAATTCAATTTTTCCGTAAGTCAAAAGAAGGCGAATAGGCTCGCCAAGAGCTTTAAGTGCGAAATAAGTGAGTTTGTACTGAGGAGCCATTGTTGATCAAATCTGAAAACTTAACTGCATTTTTTATGTTTTGAACAGAATAAGTGATTATAAAGATGCGCAATTAATTTGATCAAAAATATCAATCTAATTTTATTATACTATCCCTTTTCTCTGAAAATGTCTTTTTTTAATATACCTATTTGTAAAATATATAGTTTACAAAATATTCACAAGAAGTACTTAAATCAATCAAAATGAAGAAAGGGAGTGAGACAGATAAAAAAAACATTTCGTAGGATTATTAGCAGATTATTCATTAGAAGTACATACTTTCTGGCAGATTACTAAAAAGGCTCAGCTGATTGACCGCTCTTTTAAATTTTTTATAAAACCAATAAAATATTTGTTCAGGATATCTTCAATTTCAATCAAACAGCACAGATATCTACATATATTATATAATATCACACAGATGAGTCATATAATACAGTAATATTACAAATTAAATATTTGTTTTGGATATCTTCAATTTCAATTGAACAGCACCGATACCTAAACCATATAATATCACAAAGAGGAGTCATATAAAGTCAAATTATAAATATGATTAATTTATTAGGTACTTAAATATCAAATGTATGTGAATGGACTTATAACTTATAAATTAAAACAATAATTAGCATAAAATCAATTGCATGTTGATTTGATTTAGTTTGAAAAATATATTATTGTACTCAATCAATAAAACATGTAGGCAGAGGAAAATCTAGGAACTAAAAATCTGATTTACTTTTAATTTTTACTTAAGGTTATTTACCCAGTAAAACTAATAGTTATATGAAAAAGTGAACCATATATTATGTGATGACAATATCTCAAAACTAAGTCATAGAAAAAATCTTACCAAAATCAGTCAAGACACAAATCAAATTAAAATATGAATGAATTTATCAGTTTATTATTACATATTTACTTGCTGATGAAACAGATATTAAATTCTGATTATTAACAAAGAATACTAACAAATAATTACCAAATCATTTTAAGTGATAAAAATGTTTTAGATTATTGATTATAAATTGATTTTAATCATGTCCAATGGTCTATCAGTGTTTTAGACCTGTGGGTCGCGGGCAAAAGCAAAGCAAAAGTAAAAAGTGAGACATGAAAACCTGGCATTCTGGGGGAGGAGGGTGGGGTTAGTGTCAGATCTTAAGAAATATGGCACTACCCTCCCCAGGACCTTAATTTTATTTTAACCGTGCATTGGTTATGACTGCGACCTCCCCAAACAAGGCAAAAGTTGGTCCGAGGAGGGGGAAGGGTCGCTAGCTAATTTTCTACTCGTAAGGGGGTCGGGTATTCAAAAAGTTTGAAAAACACTGGTCTATCACATGAAGGTCAAATTAGTTAACCTTTACAATTAAAAATAAATTTTTGAGTAACAGGATTATAACACTAATAAAATGAATTAAAGGTAAAAAATAATTCTGTTCAATTACAGATACAGTATATACTTGTTTTTGTATATTCATTGTGATAAGAAAAACATTTAAAAAATAATTATTTTACATAAATATATACGTATAAGTCTAATTTCTATTTGGTGTGGATTGGTCAAACCTTTGGCTACTTACAAGATTTATTGACACCTAAAGCCGTGGTGGGCAGCTATTGTGATTTAAGGATATTCGTAAACAATATATGAATGCATTCTGTAGATGCTGTTAATTGTGAATTTTCACCAAAGATATGAGTAGTGAGGAGAATGGAGATGTGTGGTTACGAAGGGCAAAATGACTCATGATGAGATCTTAGGAGACAGCAAGTAAAGCAGCTATCTACTGGAGCATGAGAGATGTGGCCAGTTGAGCTGATCCCGCTGTCTTAGTTGCCTTCAAATTTTGCACAGCATCATCTTTGCATTTGAAGTCAGACAGTTTCCAGAGGCGGAGTAGATTTACACAGTATTAAATAAAAAAATAAAGACATACGGTAAATGTATTATATATTAATATATGCAACTTACACATTTGAGTAACACAAATATAATATAGTACCTATTATGTAAGTAGTACAAAAATATGCGGTACAATCTTAAATATAACAACTGTTTTTGGAGGCAATATTTTGTATTTTTATTTTATAATAGGGCTTAAAATTCGCACTTGGGAGACTTCTCGTACCAAGTTTTGATGGAAGGAAGAGCCAGAACATTGGTTTTGACGGCTTTGAGGTTAGGACACTTGGCGAGGATGTCTTGGCGGCACATGAAGTTCAAATAATCCACAATTCCGACAAACCATAGATCTGCCCATGTAAGCTGTAAATAAACATAAGATCTATAAGAATAGCATAGATTTAGAATAGGAAAAAATAAGAGAATTTAAAGATAAAAATGCAGTAGAGTAATTAATTGCCAGTGATAAACATATTTTAAAGGTTTTTTTCTATAAAATAATGAAATTAAATATGTATTACATAAATGTGGTATAACACGAGCCTATTTCAATATATTTTAATTTATTTTTCATTATTTATTTACCTTGCCAAGGGCCAAGTGACCTTTGTTAGCCTCTGCCATGGCCTCCAGTTTCTTGAGGAAGAATGGAATCACTTCATTCTTCAGGGGAACAAATCTCTTTTCCTTTAACTCTTCATCAGGGTCATAGTGAACAGCCGCTACCTCTGCACAAAAAAAAAACGTAGCCATATTTATTAATAGCTATATGTATTTATTAAATAAGAAAATAGGGAATATGCTCAAAAAACTATAAATGATCAGCCATACGTATGCACATTACATTAATTCTGAAAATAACCAAAAGAGTGGGCGAACTATCTACTCTTATAATAGCGAGAGTTGAACTAAATTGCTGCTACATCCAAATAGCATTCAATTAAACATATTGGATCTAATTTAAATATACTCATACTAAAAATGTTTGCTATTACATCCAGTTAAGCAGACTACATACTTTGTCTGAAGTCATTCAGAGAGTCAACAGCAATATCGACCTCCATAGCCTCCAGATCAGTACTTCCCGCGAGACCGACCTTCTTGGCCAGGTAGCGGGAAATGGCTCCACTCTGATAATATGTCTCTCCGTCAATTTCCAGAGTTGGCATTTGACCCATGGGCATAGCTGCAAATAAACAATTCATTGAGCAAGTAAAATACACAGTTATTACATGATTTATTATCTACAGTAATGATAAAAATAACAAAGTGAAGATCATGGACAAACAAAAGAGGTGTTGGAAGGCCACAAAAAAGATGGACCGACAACATTGCCTTGATAGCCGGTAGAACCTGGATGATAAAAGCAAGAAGAAGTAATGAGGAAGTTAAGTATTTTTAACACATTCGAATTTAACACAAATTACAAAATTTTAGTTATCACTCTAAGAATGTTGTATTGTAATCTTATATTGCAGAGTTAAAAGAACGTTAATATACAGTTTATATGGAGGCCAACCAAGAATTGCAACCCATCAGATATTATGTCCCGTTCATGTAAAAATTATGATTACAAAAAAGGCTCAAAAATCAGTGCGCACAGGCAAAATGCTCGGCAGTTGGGATACGTTTTACGCCCCACTAGTTTGACGTTCGAGCGGTTAAACTATTTTTCTACATACACAACTCCCACCATTTTGTAGGCACTTGTCATATCGCGACACAAGCTTTTGTCTTCCTTCTTCATGAAAGGGAGCCGTTCTTTTCATAAAAGGGGACACCCACCCTGTTCGTCGTTGTGCACATTATCATGACCTTCATTGAACTGTCGCACTCATCTCCTTACCATTGGATCGCTTATCCCATCTTCTCTTTACACCTTACAGATCGGTTGATGAATGTGGACCGGCTTAATGTTCTTCGTGTTAAGGAAGCGAATTACTGGTCTTATCTCAGAAGCGGCGGGATTTTCCATTTTATTCAGCATTTCAAACAAGCACCACTAAGTGTACACAACAGTCAGCTAACTCATAATGGCGTCAACTCCTTTTGACTGTGACCAAAACTGTGATGGCAAAAAATATTAACAAACTTACTTTCTAGATCAATATATGAACAACAGAATAGCGGAAGAATATTAGCCTCAAAAATTTTGTCTATTAGATTAAAATTAGATCGCCTTGAAGTGCATATGCATTTACCCCTTGTTAAGAAGCCGTGACTTTCATTCCCTAAATGTTTGAAATGAGCCCCTGAAAGGGCGTTTGAAGCGTAACACTGATCGTCTTGCCTTAGTTTAATAAAAATGATCAAAATACGCTGCAATTGGTGTATTAATGCAGTGCTCTAAGTATCATAGGGTGCGGAAAAGGGAATGAGGATGATTGAAAATTTTACAATTAATTCTTCATAGTGAAATATTTTTTTTTACATACATTCCTTGAATTTAGGCCAATCCTCTGGGCTGATGCGGCGATCTTCAAACTCGATTTTTCCATATGACAGGAGAAGACGAATTGGTTCACCGAGGGCCTTGAAAGGGAAGTAAGAAACTCGGTATTTCGGTGCCATGGTTCTTTAGTGCTGAAAAATAAACATAAGGATTTTAGGGCAAGAAATATATCGATAGTTTTCATGACTTTTTAAAAGGGTAGGTTGATTGTTTTTTTTAGTAAAAATGAATGATTGAAAATATTCAGATTATGTCCAAAGTTTGAAGACAAAAACTGAATTTAACCTATTAGGGTATTAATTGAGATTCTCAGATATTCCTTTGGAAATGTTCTTTTAAATATTCTATTTTTAAAATTGAAATTTTACATTGAATTATTTTATTCAAATAAATGAATTTGAAGAATTGTAGAAATATGGATGTTGAAACATGGCCAGAATGGTGAATGTTACAGTGCGTGTATAGTAAGAACTTAAACTATTTGATTCACCATTCTGCCTGTAAAAATTCTTCAGTTCTTCTACTTGTAGATTTTTTATGATGTGGGTAATCATGTAATTAATGAAAGTATCATTTCATTCATTCATTATTCCATGTCTGCTCCCTAGTTGTAGCATATGGTGTCCACGAAGATCCTCCGGGCATCTCTGTCGGCTACCAGCTCCTGTGCGTCCTCCCAAGTCAGGTTTGCATCCCGTAGTTCTGACATGAACTGCCGACGAACAGTCAGCAGTGGACGTCCAGGACGTTGAGAACCTGATGCTTTATAAAGTAGGCAAGCATGGTTAAGGCTTTCAGGAGGCATCCGTAGTACATGGCCAAGCCAACCGTATCGCTTCCGCTTGATGACAGTTGTCACCGGATTTTGCGGCGTCCGTTCTATTATTACTTCATTCCGCACAAATTCAAACCACCGCACACCCAAGATTCTTCCGAGACACTTATTCTCAAAACTCAATATTTTGCTGCTTTGGGCCCTAGTAAGGTGACACGGTATAAAACGGCCACACTGATGATTCAACGTCAAATGATGTATAAAACTGCTTAAAAACAAGAAAAAAAACCAATACGGATGGAAATAAAATGTTTTCTAGCACCGCTGGGGTGGTATTCTGAATCTTCTGTACCCTTCCCCTAGAGAATGGTTAATTTGGGAATTAAAATTTTTTAATGCGATGACATTTTGGTTCATAAAATGGCCACACTAATGATCAAAGGTCAAATGATGTATAAAACTGTTTAAAAACGTAAAAAAACCTAATACGGTTCGGTCAATTCAACCTAATTAAGTGTTTTGGGTAGAAATCATTTTATATCGTGTATTTTGTAAGTAAATAAATGGTTTATCTATGGCCGCGAGATCGTTTGGAATACCAGCCCAGGGGTAAGGGGAAGAGAGTGGTTAATTTGGGGATTTTTAATTTTTTGAATGCGACAACACTTTACTTCATAAAATGGCCACACTAATGATTCAACGTCAAACGATGCATAAAACTGTTTAAAAAAACGGAAAAAAACTAATACGGTTTGGTCAATTCAATCTATAAGTCCTTAAAATATAGCTTGATCAGAATGACAGTTGTCAGTAAAAGTGACGACATAACTTTGTAGTTACGCAAAGTTACGTCTATAGTCCTTAAAATATAGCTTGATTAAATAGACAGCTGTCAAACTAATGTCACTAGTGATGGGAAATTATTGATCACTGACCATGTACCGATCAAATCGATTTTATGAGTTTTGTCATGCTAACATGAGATTCTGTTTCCGAAAATTGATATAAAAACGCAAAAACAAGCCCATTATAGTGTGTTTAAGACAATTATTTACTAAAAAATAAGACATTAAATCCTTTTTTCATAAATAACAACAAATGAATTGTTTTTAATTCGATCGATTTACGATGATCAATTTGTCCATCTCTAACATTTTTGTAAAATGACGTAACCTTGTAAGAACGTCGTTATTAATTAGGTTTATTTTAGTTTTTTTTTAGTTTAAAGCTGATTTTAAATAATTAGGTTGATTAATATGTCAAGCGTTGTATTAAAAAAAATTAACATGCCAGATACGAATGATTTTTCGTGTGTCAATATAAATCACTCACTTTTGCTGACAACTGTCATTCTAATCAAGCTATATTTTAAGGACTATAAGGAATGATTTATATTGACACACGAAAAATCATTCGTATCTGGAGTGTTAATTTATTTTTTTAATACAATGCTTGAAATTTAAATCAACATAATTATATACAACCAATGGACAAATTGATCAATGTAAATCGATCGAATAAAAAAAGAATTCTTTGATGTTGTTCATGAAAAAGGTATAAAATGTCTTATTTTTGGTGAATAATTGTCTTAAACACACTGAAATAGGCTTGTTTTAGCGTTTTTATATCAATTTTCGGAAACAGAGTTTCATGTTTGCATGAAAAAACTGATAAAATGGATTTGATCGGTTCATGGCAAGTGATCAGTACTTTCCACCACTAGTCACATTAGTTTGGCAACTGTCAATTTAATCAAGCTATATTTTGAGGACTATAATTAAGTGTTCTGTGTAATGCTTAAGGTCGCAATAATGATCTAAATGAAAATTTTTACATTTAGTTTCACGTGTTCGTATTTGTTTGACGTTTAACTATCAACGTGGCCATAAATGAAGCATTGTTAAGGTGCATGCAAAAAATAAAATCCTCAAATTAACTACTCTCAAGGCGATTCAGAAGATTCAGAATCCACAGATGAGAGAATAAACTGCAAGTCTACAGTACAAAGTGTTAGCAAGGCTAGTTATGAGAGGTAGCTTGCATGAAGTTTTTTAGTGAAATAAGCTTCCTGTACATACAACGTATCACCAAAAAGTTGGAAAATGACTTTGCGGATTTTTCCGCATCAAAACCTAAAATTGGCCGAAAATTTCAGTTATGAGGTGTGTGTCACATCTAAAGCAACATTTTGCGGGTAGTTCATTTCGCTATCTCAGTTATATGATTGGGCAATTAATTTATAAATGGATTCGTTCATTGTGATACCTATAGGTGTTTCTATAAGATTTTCTCGATTGTATGGGTGAATAGGGAAATATCACATACTACGAATACCGATAAAAATATATGAAATGGATTAAGAATAATCAATTGTATTTTCAAAATCAATATGGATATTGTGGAGAAATGTTTTCATACATAAATGTAAAAAATAAATTTAATAAAAATACGTTGCTAGAAAAATAGTCCTATGGTCATAGACCTTTATTCCTTTAAAAATGTTTAAAAAAATGATATTTTCCCATTGCATATGGCCAACAGCTCCTATTCAGAATAAAACCTAATTTCGTAAGTGTTATTTAACTCTTACTGTAAAAATCGAAAGTATTTTCTGTAAAATATCGTCGAAATAATAAAATATAAAACTCGCCTAACTTTTTAAGTTGAATTGAATAATATATGGATATACATATATATGCAACAGGAGAAGACAGCCATGGAAAAATAATGTTCTAGAAACTACGAACGAACGTATCGCAAATAAGTTAAGCCTATGTTTTCAGAAGTCATTCGCTATCTACTTCTTTTATCTTGCATCTAGAATACACTAAAAATAATAATTATGCAAGCATAGTATGCAAGATATGCCATATAGGTACCTACCCAAGATGTATTCACAAAAAAATAAACTGTTTTCGATACAAAAAATGTTTATCAACAAAATTGCGTTAGGTATAATTTCGTATGAAACGCTGCGAAAAATATTACTTTAATTTTCTTTAAGTTTATGCTGAATTGTTAACGTTATTTTTACAAACTGAAGCTAAATTTTAATAAAACTTACCGATTAAAGATCTGTCAACCGACCACTGCCGACAAGTAGAAGATTCAAAATGAATAAAGCACTAAAGATTTCGCAGATTATATATTATATACTAGAATGAACTAGGTAGATAGAAGTATTCAATATTACAGGCCGGCCGGTATTAGAGGTGGATAAGACATAAGACCCAGTCACCGAGAGGATACGTATCAGTTGATCTACTCACCAAAGTGACCGAATCTTTTAAGTAGTTCAATTGAACGAATGTATCTTTAGCTCATTCGGCTCATTTAGGTCATCGTATTTCCGTATCTTTTACATATTCGTATCATTTGTATTTTCGTATCTTTCGTATGTTCTTGTCATTTGTGTCTGTAGTTTGTTTAGTTCTTGAGCGGTGTGTACGAGCTGTGAGGAAGAACACGGATGAAACAAATAATTAAATAAGCTTTGGCTGGTTTATCAACACGACTTTTTTTTATCGATTTTATAATAATGTTCCATTTACATACATTATAATATTGCACACCTGTAGAAAACAGATAAATTATTTTATTTGCAAAAAGATCATTAATACTATAAAGGTATTTTTATATGAAACGAATTCTTCTTCTTCTTTTCCACATCCGCTTCTAAGTGGAGCATGTGGACATCACCAGTTACCTCCAGGAGACCCTATCGCCAGCCAGCATATTTGCCTCCTACCACGTCAAAACAGGATTTGTACATAATCTGAGTATTTTTTGTATTAATATTAAGACCCAGACAAGTTGAGTTTTCCTGCAGTTTGTTAACAATTTCCTGAAAATCACCAACAGACTTTTCAAAAAGAACTGCATCGTCTGCATACTCCAAGTCACACAACTTTGAGGGGGAGTTCACTTCTATGCTCCGATCAGGTGGTTTTTAATTTGCATACGATAAAATCCATCAGTATGATAAATAAGAACGGTCCAAGGACGCAGCCTTGCCTTTATCTAGTGGAGACCCCGAACCAATCAGTCAAAGAGATACCAATTTTCACACGACAATTGATGTCTATGTAGAGCGCTTTTATAACGGGAATAATCTTGAGAAATTTCCAAAGAGATGGTCGATGCGGACTATCAAATGCTTTCTCGTAGTCAATGAAGCAACACGCAAGGGGTGAGTTCGTTTCATTGCTCTGTTGGAGAATGCATCTTATGTTATGGATATGGTCCGCCCACAACTTACTGGGTATAAAACCAGTTTGGTTGTCTCTCAGAATCTGCAGTACAGGAGCTCGTATTCTGCCCAAGATTATGTGTGCAAGAATCTTTCCTGGAACGCTCAGCAGAGTTATTCCGCGGTAATTATTGCACTCTAAAGAATCGCCTTTCTTGTGAAGTGTAATGATTGTACCATTAATCCAATCCCTCGGACAACGTTCTTCATCCCAAATTTTCGACAGTTAAGTGTGGAGAAGTTGAACCATTGCCTCCAAAATACTTTTTATCAGCTTGGGACTAATGCCATCTTCACCCGGCGCTTTCCCACTCTTCAGGCATTTCACCGCCTTAATGATTTTGTCAGTGGTTGGAGAATGGTCAAGGATATTGGCTGCTATAGGGATGTTTTTTTGAACAGCCTCTGCCGAAACATCAAAAAGGTACGAGGGAGGTAGGCAATTAAGGACCCCACAGAAGTTATTCTTCCATATGTCGCACACTCGCTGCATATCAGACTCAACCACCCCACTGGGATTGCGAACAGCACCCGGGGACGGTGTTGTTTTGCCACATATTTGGCGAGTGGTTTTGGACAGTGTTTTGGAGTCATTTCTGTGAGATGCCTCTTCTGCTGCATTTATTTGCGAATCCATGAAGTGACGTTTGTCCGTGAGAGCAGATTTCTTGACAATCGAAACAAATTGGCAAAGTTTATTTACTTTGCACAAGCAAATTTTACAATGAATGCTTTATTTAACAAGAAAAGGTTTTAAACGCCCTTAGAGGGTTGTAATTTATCTCTAAAGTAGGTTTTTACATTTATGAACGGTGAATGTATACAATATACAAATTCAAATGGAAAAAAAAACAATAATGGATCATTAACACAAAATGAACTAATCAGTTATTCTAAATTTAATAATTAATAAAAATGTTGCTTAAAATTTTGATATTGAGCAGCAAAGGTCATAATATCTAATAAACTCTAGCGAACAAACTAACCTCCTATTCACATTTGATTTTGTTTATGTCTCAATGGAAATAACATCTCATAAAATCACCGAGCCGGCATAGACACGGCGTGCGATGAGAGACTTTTAAAAACAAAGGAGCCGGCATCGGCATGTATGTACCTACTACAGATACATATCGTATAATATACGTAGGCACCTAATCTACAATGGAGATAAGGACGCAGTCATAGCCAAATGAATGAACTTAATTAACTAGAGATGCAAATGCTACGAAGATTCCAAAGATATTATATTTAGTTCGGCGATCTTTTCGTCCGCGAACTAGATAAACGAGATGTGAGAAACGTATCTCTAGTTCAATGTTTTTGACCTTGTCAGTATGACCGGGTCGTTCGCGAACTACACACCTCTAGCCGGTAGCACCCAAATTCGAAATGCAAACAAAATATAACCTTGAAACATTGAAACCGAGATAGGTTGAACGTTGAACAGTATGTAGATATCTTTAGTAGCTGTGTAACCACAAATAATTGTACTCAGGTTGAACTGTTTGAAACGAGTGAGTTTTAGTAGTTAGTTTTGTCGCTAGATGCTGATACACACGCTTTACAATGTAAAGTATAACAATTTCGTACTAAGGGCATGTGAATTTATTAGTTTATTTTAATTTATTCGTACCTACTGATGACAGAAGTTACGAATAAATAAATATAAATAGTGCTTAATGGCAAAAAATGTAATATAAAAATTAGGTCCCTATAATGTTAATGTTTGGATAATTTATATAGCGCCATTTTTGTGAAAATCACCTCAAGGGCGCTGTACAATAAATAAATATACCAACACGTCTTGCTGCTACAGAGCGCATGGACGGTTGGGATTATAGTTCCTCGTCTCCAATTATGATATATTACAATTATGATATATATGAGCTAGATAACCAAACGTCTTGCAGCTACAGAGCGCATGGACAACAAGAAATCTAGCCCCTATTTACATTTTTATTTTCAATTTTTTTATTTTACAATGAAGTTTAGAGTTTAAGTGATATTTTAAAAACGAAATAAAAAGCAAATTTATAAAATTAGAATTTAGATAACAACAAGTCTTGCAGCTACTGAGCGCATGGACGGTTGAAATTCTAGACCCCATTTACTAAATTTAGATATTTGATAGTTGATAACATTTACATAATATGATAAAAATAATATGATAGCTAATATCACAAAAAGTCTTGCAGCTTCAAAACGCATCCACCCCATTAACTTTGTTGTGAAGCGTGATCTACGTGATTAGCGTGAATAGTCATTAGACATAAAAATAAGCATTACAATTCTTAAAAATGCAGTCAGGAGAAGTAAAACTACGCATTAAATACTCATTATTTATTTCCCATCATTTTTTATAAATTAATAACGATATTTTTTGTTCCGCCTACATACATAATATTGTAGGTTCTTTCCGTAGCAGATGTGAGTAGTTCTTAAAACATCGGTACAGATGTCGCTAGTATCTAAATTTACAAAATACTGAATTTGAATTTATATAAATACGAAGTTAATATTTTCGTTTTCATCAACACAAAGACTATTAGGTAGTATAAATTATTATTCTAAGCCCAATATACGTTTTAAATATAGTGTGTCTGCACTAGGGACAGTGGGAACTAAGTTAAACATTTATCTGAATTGAATCAATCCAAAACATTATTAGGTACTTAAATACGATAAAACAATATTTTAGAAATAAGAAGTGAAATAAAGAGAAATAATGATGATAGCGTGATGGTGTTAGCGGTATTGCAGCCATCTTCAAAACATTGACAGACTTGTTCCGTGTGTCCTTCGTTGTCCGCTCTGTAGCAAGGGCTCTTGTAAGGAATATATCCGCAACTCCTTATTACCCTCGGCTCCACGTGCTTTACTTTATCGAGAACTGAAAACACAAGCGAAAAATTTAGACGAATGGAATAACAAATACAGTACATTACACACTACAAAAGTTTACACCTTAGGCGTAGGCGCCCCTGTAAAAAAAGCCGAATAAATTCCTGTGTAAGCAGGTCCGGTGAAACGATTCTCGGGCCTCTGGGCGACGAGGGGTACGGCCCCGGGTACGGGCCCCTCTACCCCCCTAATTTGCAATATTTATTGGAAAATGAGGAAGATCAGCCTTATGGGAAATTGGATATAAAAAATGTATTCTTATGCGCGGTTAAAATTAGAGCATTAAATTGTAAGGATTTCTATTATTAAAGTAGTAATGTGTGTGCAATTTTAATAAAATTAAAAAAATATATAAAAACAGTTTTTTCTTGGTTCGGGCCCGGGATAAAAAAGATAGTTCAAGAAAAAGAGATTTTAATTAGTTTTAACATAAACGATTTCGAATGGTGCACAGTACTGTCGGTGTTAACGCATGGACGGGAGACGGTGACCGGTGACACTTACGAAGAAACACGCAGAAAGGCTCAAATACACGTAACGATCCATGGAGAAGTCCATGCTTGGTATAGGCCTAAGAAATTGTGAAATTAGGTGCAGACCTAGAGTAGTGGATATCATGGATCGTGTAGCGATGTTAAAGTGGCGATGGGCAGAGCATGTCGCAGGGGAAAATGCCATAAGATGGACTCCTAGAATAAGAGAGGCGTCGCTTCGGAAGACATCAAAAGTAATGGGCCGATGATATAACCGCTGGGAAAAGATGGCTACAAAATGCAAACGACAAAGAAGGAAGGCATGAACGAGGCCCATATCCGGCGGGGAAGAGATAAAGGCTGGGGAAGAAGAGGAAGACTTGTATGAAGGGCGAAATGACCGCAGTTTTTTCTAGTTTCCTTGTAATAACAATGTGGTCGAGGTGAAATAATGACGATATCCGACATTGCCTTCCATACAAATCGCCAAACGCACAGTAAAAGTTAAATTCATTTTAAATCGGGGTTTGAGAATAGTTTTTTTTAAGGAACTCGATTTTATTACAAAAGAATTTAATCCACCGAAAAAAAATTGTAACATAAATTATTTTATAGTATGTAGGTACACCGAATAGAATAAAAAAGGAAACGTTATTAGTTAAGATTTGATAATAAATAAACTCATAATTAGATAAAAAATATTTAATATGCCAATAACACCAGTCTGACGATGTCGGTCACGACGAAGCCCGGTCACTGGTAAAAAAAAAAACTATATCCGTATTTTTGTTATTTTAACTATTATGTAATAATTAATAATAATAATGTTTTAATTATAAAACAATATTTTATAATATTGTGCATTGTTTAGAAGGTTGTGAATTTTGTACCTTGGGTGTCTTGGTATATTCTGGTTATTGCTTACTTTTCCAAATTCAATATAATAAGATAGGTCGTTTTATTTACTGTACGTAAATCAGGGTTCCAAAATATCATAATATTTATGTATTTACATATTGAAATATCCGATGTACATCGCGATATATATTCGATATATTTATATCAAAAATATATATTTGTTTTATTGGAATAAAGTGGAAATAGATGTTAGAAGTACGGTTAAATTGGGTAGTTAATATATATGTTATATTTATTAAACAAGGAAGATAAAGGATGAAACAGAAATTAATCTTAAGTTAACTATTGGGATACGAGTATCATCAAACGACAAGGAATCATCACTAGCATCTGTGACCAAAGCCTCCCGAATCCAATTAAAATCAGTACATCTAGCTTCAGGGTACTCGTTAAAGTATTTTAAGAGGAATACCAGTTTCAAGGCCTTTTCATAACATAGCCTATCTCAAATTTGTACTGAACTTTGGTTTAAACCAAATAATGAAAATTATCTCTCTAGAGCTGCTGTAGCTGCATATTATTTCCCGGTCCACAACACGCAACAAACGCGACTTAATAGTGCCCACGTCTAGGGTTGTCGCCACATACTACTTTGAAAAAACATTATCCAAGACAAAAACTAGATTACAGAAAATGAATACATCAGCCGACCCGAAGAAAATGCAAGTACCAACTGCTTAAACAAAGTAGAAAATATAAAAGAAAAAGAAGTAAGCGACAAAAACATGATTTTAAACGAGGTTACCGGATGTTTTGTTCAAACTGGCTTAGAAATTAGACTTTTTGCCAAAGATTTAACACATTAGATTAAAAAATCTAATGGGGAATTCAGTTCAAATACAGGCTGAAAATGACAAGCCCATTATTCTGTTCATAAAAACTTTTTATACAACACAGCAATTGGATAACAATCTATTAAACGAAGTTAATAACCGTAAAGAAGGCGCTTTATTTTTAGTTTAACACTGTTGATACGCAACACGACAAATAATATTAAGTCGGTTAAGTTATCGGCGCATTAACAACCACAATTTTAATATTGTTATGTCATTTATAAGACGCAAACGTAAGGGTACTTTTGTGTGGCCTCAAGTTGAGGAAATTTTCTGATGTATTTAATTGGAACATAGTGAAATTTTTGCCTAAACCTATCAATGTGAGTCAAGATTTTCATAAATTCAATGTAAACCTTAAAAACTGCAAGATTGGGTCATTCATTGAGTAAATTAAAAATGGTTATACTTAAACAAATTTTATTTTTACCTTTCAAAAACAATTTAAACATTTTTTTTAATGTAAGAATATCCGACCACATTTAAGAAAGCTTTTTTGTGAAATAATAAAGGCCTATTTTTTTTATTTTAAATGTTTTTTGTATGAATATTTTTAACAGTCCAAAGAAGAGAATAAAATATAGAAAATATAATGAATTTTGAGCATAAAATACAATTCCAAAAGATAGATAATCTAGCAAGTAATTGCACTGCCGTACCAAATAAAAAATAAAGAATTGTTTTTTGTTTTCTACATACACATTTAAAGAAAAATCGTTTTGAAAGCTTGCCCCCTTAATTGCGAAAATCGCATTAGGACTGAAATGGTTTGTTAACAAATTGCAAACGCGATTTAAAATTTATTGACTTTTGCATAGTCAAACATGAAGAAATGAAAAGGATTAGAAGTAAACTCCTTTGGTTTTGTTAAAAATCCAATCATGTGCCTACCCCGGCACACAAATCCACAATATACAATTATAGAAAAATTGAGGAAATAGTGGACAATGTTGCCCACTTGTTTTTTGCATCGATCTTATAATGGTGATGCCTCAATGATGCTATTTTTTAAACATAAACAGCATTTTCGCCCAGAAAGTAATAATAAACCGTATGATAATAATGATGATACAATCTAAAATAACAGTTAATGATCAAGTGGGCAAAATTGTCAACAAGTGCAGATAATTATTAATTGATTTGGTGTTTATTTTGTATAACTCCATATTTAAACTTATAATATTTGAAATCAAACACTGATTTTGATGCTATAGTTCATAATATTATTTTTATTTTCTACTTAAGTACCTTGAATTATATAACTATATAAGGACATTCAATCCATCTAATATTCACATTCGTTTGAAAATGCCCCAACAAGGCGAAACAATTGTCACGAAGTTTTTGTTTTTATATTTTTTATATGTGTAAAAATAAAATAAAGTGTTCAGTAGACTCAAATCAGTGTTTGATTTCTTATATTATAAGTGCAGATAATTTTTCCCAGTATATTTTGTCCTCGAAAATGGCATAAATAGAAGAAAAGCAAACGTTGTGTACTTTTAAAAATGCTCAGAATAATTAGTATCATTATTCAACAAAATGAATAGGAGTAGTCCCATTCAAGCTTGTTAAAACTGGGCAAAATTGTCACGTTTGACGGTATACATTTTATATTGGCGATATGATGGCGATATGAAGGTACATGTTACATCAACTAACCTTGTATGACTGTTTTTCTACAGAAAGCTTCCCTTCCGTCATAATTCTCACATGGGATTGGATAAAAGAGATTCTTGTTGTAATTTTCCAAGGTTGTACAGCCTGAATTGTTATTACTGTTACATTGGAAGCACCTTATTGCCTGCACTGAAAATGACAAATTATTACATTTTATTTAATGAAGGTAATAATAATTTATTGCTACTAAAATAAAAAAAGTTTTCGAACCTGTTGACAATTGAAGGTGACAAATCAGCATAACGATCAAGAGTTTAAAATAACTTTTATTGATGGATATCATCACGAATTATTAATCCGTTTTTGCAAATGGAGGTTCCTGAATTTGGTTAAATAAGCGTATTAAATGTTTGCTGGCGTAAATAACACTGAAGACCAACGGAATTAAGCAGGATGTTGACCGAAATGTTAACTTGTCACTTGACGGCCTATCAGCCTGAATTCACAACAGCATCATTTAACGTGAAGAGTTATTTAATAAATTTATTTTTTTGGCTAGTGTATACTTAATGCACCTATCTAAAAACCTTTTTCTAGTGAGACGGAATAATTGTTGATCTAATTTCACAACGTGTAACTGATAGTGAGTATAATATTATGTATGTCGTGTTCGGCGCAGTCATGGGTAAAAAACTATTTTGTGTACAATGAGATCTATTCAATTAATCATTATATTATCAATTCGGTTTATGACCATGAGATGGTGTTGCCAAAAATAGATGCAGAAAATTCCATTTTAAAAATTGGCAAATAAATATATTTTTACTAAAGCAAATTTTTTATTAAACAGAAATCACAGACTCTAAAAATTGGGTCATTTTAACGTGTCCGTCGGCAGATTTGACACTTAAAAAATTAGTAAAAAATATAGTAATAATATACTAAATGTTATTAAATATTTGAATATAACCCCTTACCGACTTTTCTATGTCTACCGGTTTCAAGATGTATCCGTCTCTTCGTCAGGACAACAATTAAACCAACATGCAAAACCCACTATACACCTTCACCATAGTTGTTGCACAAAAATATAAAACCATCAAGACATGCATTTTAATAAGCACATGCACTGATTAGGACAAACATGCATTGATTAGGTTATGAAAATATTTTATGTCGTGAGAGAAATAATTGAAAAAAGAGGGAGGGGATGAAGGGAGGGGCGTGAGTTTAATAGGTATAGGGTGACCATTACCATTATTGAAAGGTTGTTTGATTATTGATCAATGTAACATTATTTTTAAAGCTTTGCAAATGTGAAATATTTCCATATTATTTACTTTTGACCCTTTATTATTTATATGTAAGATTTTAACTCCTGTATAATTTATAAGAGTCATGATTAAAATTGATTTGGTGATTTGCGAATTCGGAGAAATTGTTATTGTGAGACACCTCATATGTTCTTTAACACGAATATCAAGATTTCTTGATGTTCTTCCAACGTAAACTAAAGAATACATTTGTGGATATAGTATTTTCGTAAAGAATTCTTCTTCATTTATTATCATTTTTAGTATTACCATAATTACTGTCGACAGAATATAAAAATTGTTTGATTGTTTTTTTCTTTAGTTTTTTATTTAAAAGAGTATTTATTAAATTAGTTTTATATCCATTATTAATTTTCGATAGTTATAATTGTTCATTTTCGAAGTTAAGTTTAGAAAGAGGAACATTTATTAAACGATTCAACATTGCATGGAATGCGGCATGTTTTTAGAGAGTAGCGTGTTTAGGGAATTAAAATGCCATTCTTGTCCTTTAGTTTACGTTGGAAGAAAATCAAGAAATTTTGATATTCGTATTGAAGAACATATTATGAATCGTTTAATAAATATTGTAAGTGTAGATGCAACTCACGTCGAGTATTTTCCTGTAGGACATTTATTTTTTAAGACAAATTAGTGTGCCAGCGAGATTTAAGGGCGACGAGAGCGGTTCAGAATAGCACCCTTGGAGGCGTCTGCCGATGTCTACATGCTCCACTTAGGAGCGGATGTGGAAAAAGAAGAAGAAGAATACGGAAGTCAGAACATTTACAGGGCTTATGGCCTGTTCATTGACTGGTTTAAGTGGCCACTTCACACACTGTTGAACATCATGTTTCTTCAACTCTTTTGACTGTTAATTTTTGTGAAATCAAAAAGCTGAAACTTTTCTTGATGCGGATGAGATACATCTGACTGAATTGTTTTACTTACAAACAAGACCAGAAAGCATAAAAAACAATTATGCTTCTTCTTGGACCAGTAGGTTTTATGAACAATATTTTGAGTTTGTTCAAACGTTTGTAGACAGGGACTGAATTTTAGCCCCGACGAGTTATCATGATCAACATATATTACAACAGAGATGCAAAACATTTTAGATACGGAAATATTAAAATCTAGGCGTTTGCAGAGTTCACGACCTTTAATTTTTTTATTTTTTTTATTTGTTTATTTTTCCATACATATATTTTAATTAAAAAAATACACTTTAAAAAATACATCTTAAAATTGAGCTATTAAGTCGGACCGCGGGCCATTCCTTTTTGAATGATTTAAAAGTTTATAGCATATAAATGTGGGATGACATAACCATGAAGAAAGATAGGAAAAAAAACAAACAAGAACAAACAAAATTAACATATGCTGGTAGAACAACACACAGGATTCATTTGCAGTATTTCGTAATAATTTTTTTTATTTTTAAAGAAGGTGTCTATCTATTCCATCCATGCTAATCCAAGACCTCAAACCTACTTTAAACGGTATCAGTGATTTAATCTTTTGTAATTCTTTAGGTAGAAGGTTGAAAGATCTTGACCAACATGCAAGGAGTGCCTCTGTGCGAACTTAGTTCTGCATCCTGGAACTGACAGTACTCTATCGGATCTATTGCTAATCCGGTTTAGATTATTACTAAATAAATCCTTATTGAAGTAAACATATTTCAGGCACTGAAATAAATATAATTTTCTAAAATTAGTAAAAATAAAAGGAGTCTACTCTCTACGTAAAGTGCTGGTTCAAGTGGTAACTTTACACACTGTGTAACATTCATTATTATTCTGCCTATGTTTGAACACCCATATTTCGTTATCTGGATAAAATCGAGTACTTTTTTTATTAGAAATTTTGCGTTCCGATTTTCTCAAATATTTCAATTTTGAGTCATTTCCTTTTAATAACCGTGTTAGAATATGGGAAACAAGTTGTGGTCGAGTGGCATTCGAAGCTCTGGCCTTCGGATCCGTAGTCCGCGATACTATCCACGGGACATCATCTCTTCTCAAACATTTTGACGAACTCAAAATATTGCTGATTACTAGTTTTTAGTATACTAAAAAACCAACTGCAAAATATTATTTTACCTCAAAAATAGCATTATTTGTTTTTTTTTAATGAAAAAAGAAATATTTGCGTTCTTATGATTTACCCAAATATTTAATTTTGAGGGCCATTTTCAACGAGTTGTAAATAAGTCACTATTCGAAAATGGTAATCGAGTTGGGGTAGAGTGGGATTCGAACCACGGACCTTTGGTCAGTGAGTCCGAGACACTAGCCACAGGACCACAACCCGATTCGTAGTACTACCTAATTTACCACGAGGAACGTCCAAAGTTTCGCGGTCTGGGCCTGAAACGCCTTACAAAATATAGTTTGACACGCCTGCCTGTATATTATCGAATAATGACGGAAAATTAAACAAACCATTTGGCGATAACTTTTGACACATTGCGTAATATTACGAAAGATAGGAAGTTATCATAAATAATAAAAGTATTAGATGCTTAGGGTAATAATGCGTAACCTAGAGAGGAGCCCAAACGTAGGAAAACCATTCTATGACTATTGGGTATTAAAAGTAAGTAAAGTAAAGTTCGCAGCAAAACAATGGGCCGTACTCAGGTCGAGAATTGCCAAATGGATGTTAATTTGCATTGTAATTATTTTTAAATATGTACTTGTGTATTTATCATTGTAGGGCTATTCCAATCTATTTTTCTATAATTCGCCTATATTTATTTTATAAAACTGAAAATACATATTTGTCTTTATTTTTTATTTATTTATTCATTTTATTCACAATATATTTATGTTATATTTATTGAGACATAAATCCCAACTCCATTGAACCGAAGTCCAGTGTTGAGTTTGTTTGTTTGTCCGTCACATCTCCAAAATGGCGAGTCGTAGCGGCCTGAAATTTGGACACGTCATTTTAGATGTGATTTCAAAGTCAACGTTGCTACTTTCAAGTAAAATTTGAATCGACCTCTACTCGATAAAAACTCAAACTTTATATGAATGCCTAGTGCGGCCCTGACATAATGCCCATAATCAGCAGTAAACATACATTAATTCACAAATTTATCCCCTTAATTGAGAAAAAATAATATCTGAAGTAAATATGTTGATATAAGGAAAGTTTTTAAGCAACATAATAAACGTGTCGGGACAATGAATGCTAAAAATCAATGTAAATTATGGGAAAATATTCGGAACCAATTACCTGTGAAAACTAAATCCTTTAACACTTTTGACGCTCCTACTGCCGCAACCAAACATACTGCAATTCACCATAGTCGATTTTTATTAATTATAACGTAAATTTCCAATTTGTTTACAAACAAAGCCAAGCACAGCTACAAAAACATCTAATCGAACCGTTATGTTTATGTTGTCAAATAAAACAAAATGGCCACCAATTGGTTGCTAACCAACAAACCAACATCGCTTACGTTCTATGTAACATAGTGATAGGGTTTCTCTCTGGGTTACGCATTATTACTCTGATATTAGATGCTATATTGTAGATGTTACTAATAAACAATAAACCCATATGCTTACTCACCAGAAGTAGTATCCTGGATCGTTTCTACCCCCTAGAAAGTGATTAATTTGAAGATTTTTATATTTTTAATGGGGCGACACTTTGCTTCATATAATGGCCACACTGATGATCAAACGTCAAATCGTGTATAAAACTGCGTTAAAAACGGAAATAAAACTAATACCTTTTGGTCAATTCAACATAATTAAGTGTTTTGGGTAATAATTAAGGTCGCAATAATGTTCTAGTTCTAAATGAAAATCGTCATGTTTGATTTTACGTGTGTATATTTTTTGACGTTTGATCATCAGTGTGGCCATATATGAAGGAAAAGGTTAGTCACTCTTTAGGGAATAGAGATGATTCATAATTGCACCCCAGAAATACATTTAAAATAACAAAATGGTAGTTAAGGGGGAAATTAAATTCTAACATTTAAATTCTGCAAAATGGTAACTTAGGGGGAAGTCCTACAGTATCGGCCGGTTACTGTTAAGGAATACTGACACAAATATCACCCTTGAGGTGATTTTCAAAAAAATGGCGATATATAAATTATCCAAACATTATTATTATTATCAGACAGTGTCTCGTTGTGTAATGTCCTCACACAAGTACATGTTTCGCGGGGTGCGAAGCAGTCGCTGCTTGTTTACTTTTATAACAGAGATATATACCATGGAGGGAGGATTTTCGGTGCAGCCGTAAAGTTTGCTGGAAGATTTCCGGTCTGCTTGTCGTTTCTGGACCAATGGAAAGAACTGAATGAGAATAAGCGGAAATGAACCTCTGACGTTACACGCGAAGTTATTTCAGAAATACAAAACTTTAAAAAACCGTAGCGCTGATAATACGATATATAAAAATTGAAAAAAAAATTGTTTTACTTACTTTAATAGTCTATTAAAAAATTTTTTTTTTTGAAAAAACCACTGAACTTCCTCATTGACAAAAAACCTTAAGATGACAGTACTGTAAGATTTCCCCCTATACCAAAAAGTCATTAGTTTTAAAATGTGACCTTTGAAGTCATACGCCATCAAAATTTAAAAAAATATTTAAAAAATAGTAGCTTTTATCTTGAGATTTCCTTTCTGAACTCAATCATGCGAAAATTGTATTTTTTAAAATCTATTCCTTTTTAGCAAAAAAACCATCAAAAAGTTTTTCTTTATAGAGCGTTTTTATTCAAGAAAATACACACGTAATTACAATATTATTTTATAGCATAAAACTTAAAATATTAAACATATTTTGCCCCGATAAACAGTCAAATAATAGTTTGTTACCGGGTGCTCAGACATCAAGTCAAATAAAATAGACCACTGACAAATTAATACACAGACGTGCCGTGCCCTGTAAAATAAAATATTTTTAAAAGTAATGACACGAAAACTTACCTGTAGTTACCGAGTTAGTTTATTTACGCCAGGGCTGCAGTTAACAAGTATGCATACACTGGGTCGCTAGATTATTTCCTTAAATTCTCAATCATTTCTACACATTTATTTCTTTTCAATGGATTTTGGGGAATGAAAAAATAATATTAATTCACGTTTATCATATTTTGAAAACGTATTCTTATCAGTGCACTTCTGCAACAAGAGCTTCGCTGTGCCGCTATACGCAGTTTGACGTTTACAAGAAACAGTATTTATATTTGAACTATTATTGTTTTAACAACAATGACAACTGTTATCAACCGGAGGCGATATGGTTGGCATGGTCATGTGCTGCGGAGGCCTCCCAAAAGCCTTAACCACCCTTGTTTAATTTACAAGCCATCAGGTTCGCGACGTCCACTGCTGACTGTTCGTCGGAAATACGTGTCAGAACTACAAGACGCGAACCTGATTGGGAGGAAGCACAGGAGATGGCAGCCGACAGAGATGCTCGGAGGATCTTCGTGGACACCATATGCTCCAACTAGGGAGCGGACATGGAATGATGATGATGGTAAATGTTTTAAGCTTTGTTAATTACTCATGAACAAATATTTACAAATTACAAGTTACACATTTTTTTTTTCAATATTTTTCCGAAACTTTTTACACGCTTTTATAACTTTTATTTTACTGAAGAAAATCGAGTGAAGATTAGTCAGCCTCGTGGTGTACTGGTTCGTACGTTTATCTGCCAATTAATAAATAAAATAATATAAATAATAAAGTATTATTAAGGGTCGCGTATTCAAAAAGTTTAAAAAATACTGGTATATTGTAATACGAGTAAATGTCAATAGTGTCGTTTTTTTCTATTTTATTATAATCTTAACATTCTTGAAAAAGGGTCGAAATAATGTCATATTGTTTGTAAACGTTAATCTCAGACGCCGCGCCGACTGGGAACGAACTAAGACACATTTTCAACACAAAACTCTAAATCAACATTATTATATTATATTTTAACGTTCATCATTATTATTCCCTTTCCGCACCTAATGTTTTTGTAATTTTTTTTTCTTAAGTTAGCTTATATTACATAGTATATAAACTAATATTTACACTCAATTTACTTACATATCTATTTACATCATTTTACAGTAAACGAAACAAAAAAATGCATTAGTACGTCAATTGCAGCGTATCTTGATCATTTTTGTTAAATGCAGGTAAGATGATCAGTCTTACGCTTCAGTCCAGGGACTATGAAATGTTCTAGTGTGAAAATACCCTTTTAAATAAATATTTCATATCAATCATGCCGGGAATCGAACTCGAGACCTCTTGCATGGTAGGCAAAAGCGCTGACCATTAAGCTAAGGTTTCTTAGGGCAGCGGTGCCCGTACCTTAACGGCCGAAGTGAACGGTGATGCGGTGGATAGCCGTCGTAACGGCGACTATTATAGAGAGTGGTTTCCTAGAAAAACGGTGTTATCAACACCGTTTAACACCGTTTTCCAAGGAAACCACTTTCTAGTCACCGTTACGACGGCTGTCCACCGCATCACCGTTCATACGGCCGTTAAGATACGGCACCGCTGTCCAAGGAAACCCTAGCTTTAACGACGAGGCCGCCATATTTTAACTTTACTGTAATGCATGTATGTAGTTTTTTTCATTTTTTTTCTTGTAACGTTTGCTTGTATGTTTAAAAACTCAAGGTTTTATATAACGGTTTACAGACGAGTAGGTAAAGGATACCAGATTGAATAAAATCAAAAATAGGTGTATGCAATCAACGTGATTACAGTAATCATTGGGGTGAGTAAGCGAGGACTGGTGCAGTGGGCACTCTGGGCGCCATTGCAACCGTTAGTGAAGCACTCGCAGGTTATTTGGAGCTTGTTGAATTCATTGATGACATGGCAACCCTCAGAAAGTTTTTTAAAGGTGCGAAATATATAGGCGCAACTCCTAAACACTCTGGTTTCCACTGAAATTCTACCTTCATACACTGAAATCAAAAGTAGGTACTTAAATTAATATTTATTATAATCGATTTAGTACCCTTTTAAATTAATGGTAAATTATTGAAACATTGTTTATTTAAGATCACACGTGCATAGGTAGTCGGGAGAGCGAGGAGAGTTGAAACAGTTTTTACATTACCAAGTATATCTCAGCCTAAATAGACCTACCTCAATGAACTTTATATCTTAACGTAGCCAATTTTATACACTATATAATCTTAGCAAAATAACACGAAAAAATAATCGGGGTTAATGAGAAAATCAGCTAAAACTAAAAAAACTCCTTGCGTTACAACTCTTCTAGTACTGAGGTAAGTTGAAACAGAGGTTAAGGTAAGTTGTAGCAGTTTGGTATTTGGGGATTATAATTATTTTTTAAAAATAAATACAATACCATTTTTAAAAATAAGAAAATTTATTTAGAAAAATACGCGTGAAACAAATTTAACTGCTTTAATCAACCGTTGGTATGCTCATCAATAAAAATATATGGGTTAGGCTTTATGGTACAGTAATCACAAATTTTAGCAATATTTCGAGTATTTCGTACATATTGATTGGGAATTTTGAAACAAGAACCATTAATGATTCGGTGTCCAAATTTACACCACAAAACATTATAGTAATAAATAAATAACAGAGGAGAGTTGAAACAAGGTGTTTCAACTCTCCTGGGCTAAAAAAATCAGGCCTTATTTATAATAATGGCTTTTAACTTTTAAACTAGAGGCGAGCTTTAAAAAACAATAACACGCTTCGAAACTTGAATAGTCAGTGCATATTGGAAATAATATATGTCAGGGTTTACGTAATGCATATCGGATAACAGGCTATCAAAATACTGGCAAAAAACTTACTTTTGGTATTTTTTCCGTCCAGATGTAGTATACACACAACCAGTCCCTGTAGACTGCTGTTGCCGACTCCATCAAGTGGCACGTAAAAAAACCAATAAATGCGCGATATATGTAGATTTCACGAAATCGCCATTGTTTCAACTCTCCTCGGTCTCCCCTACGTGTGTTGTGTGGTCATATTAATTTCCAAAATCGTTTTGGGAATGTCTAAATCGTTGCTGTCAAGAGCTGTGGGGAGGGGGGGGCGTCATAGGGGTCATACAAACTGTCATTATGTCAACATGTCATATTTCAACATATGAACAAACATGTTGAAATTTTAAAAAAAGAATATGGGAAACGAAATGAAATAAAGTGAAATAAAATAAAAAAGTTATTTTTGAAAAAAATTAATTGATAGGTATAAACGCGCATTTGCGGTCGCATGCCCTACGGCATGGATTGCTCTCCCAGCAGAGGTCCGAAACTGTGAAAGTAAAGTGATGTTTCGGAAGAAACTTAAAACCCACTTGTTCTCTAAATCATTTGAGTAAGTTCTTAGCATGTGGTGACAAAGTACATTCTTTTTCTAAATTAAAAAGTTAAAATTAAATTAGTATCTTTATAAAGTCACTTTGTAAAGCGCCTTTGAGGTATTGTATTACGAAAATGGCGCTATATAAGTTTTCCATAAAAATAATAATAATAATAACCTCAGAACAGAGAATTACAATCCTTCGAAGGTCCCTCTCACACTTCTCTGGCTACGGCTGTCTCTCTCCGGTGCTTGTTGTCCAAGGATGCGATGTCTGAGCTTTAATTATTATTATAAGAAATAAAGTAAGCCCTTACGATCTAACCAAATCTTCCTACAAAATGGATTTCTAATTTTTCCTTCATATTCGTCAATTTTATCAGGCTTCGGGGGACATTCTGTTGGACCCAAAAGCATTAAATCTTTTTCAAGATTTATACAATCCGGATTATCAACGCTGTTGCACTGGTAGCACTTAATTCCTTGAACTAAATCAGATGATAATTAACAAAAGTAAGCAATTAACAACGATAAAAAAATAGTATTTAAATGTAAGAAGAATACAACATATTTAAATAAATACTAGTATACTACAATATATTTATAAACTAATGAAATTAGCTACCGTCAAACGTGACAATTGTGCTCAGTTTTAACAAACTTTTACAATATCATTTTTTTTTGTACAGGAGTACTCCTATCCATTTTGTTGAATAGTGATACTAATTATTCTAAACATTTTTACAGATACAAAACGTTTGATTTTCTTTTATTTGTGCAATTTTAGAAGACAAAACATGCTGGGCAAAATTATCTCTACTTGTTGACAATTTTGCTCACTTGGTAATTAACTGTTATTTTTGGTTTTATCGTCCTTATCATACGGTTTATTACTACTTTTTGGGCGAAAAAAACTGTTTATGTTTAAACAATAGCATCATTGAGGCATCACCATTTTAAAATCAATGAAAAAAAACCGGTGGGCAAAATTGTCAACTATTTCCTCAATTTTTCTATACAATGTGGATTTGTGGGCCAGGGTTGGCACATAATTGGATTTTTAACAAAACCAAAGGAGTTTATCTCTAATCCTTTTAATTTGTTCGTGTTTGACTATGCATAAGCCATTTTTTTTTTTACAAACCATTTCAGTTCTGATGCGATTTTCGTAATCAAGGGAGCTTCCCACCAAAACGATTTTTCTTTAAATGTGTATGTAGAAAAAAAAGACGATCTTTATTTTTTTTGTACAGCAGTGCAATTAATTGCTAGATTACCTATACTTTGAAATTGTATTTTTTGTACAGAATTCATAATATTTTGTATGTTTTATTTTCTTCTTTAGACTGTTAAAAATATTTATACAAAAAACATTTAAAATAAAAAATAAGTCTTCATAATTTCACAAAAAACTGGCAAATTTAATAAATAAAATGTGGTCGGATATTCTTACAATTTTTTTTATGGTTTAAAATATTTTTGAGTGGTAAAAATTAAAATTGGTTTTTGTACAACAATTTTTAATTTACTCACAGAAAATGACTCAATCTTGCAGTTTTTAAGATTTACATTGAATTTATGAAAACCTTGACGCAAGATTCTGTAATCTTGTTTCAATTCTGTAACCTGTGTTCAAGTAAAGATTTCACTATGTTCCAATTAAATACATCAGCAATATCCTCAACTTGAGATCACACAAAGTTACATTACGTTTGCGTCTTACAAATGACATAACAATATTAAAATTGTGGTAGTTGATGCGCTGATAACTTAACCGACATAATATTTGTCATTTTGCGTATCAACAGTGTTAAACTTTACTAAAACGAAAGCGACGTTTTCACCGTTATTAATTTCAAGCGAATCAGACACTGTTTTTTCGTTTTCCTCGGCCGAAGATTCGGAGGCACGTTGTTCATATTCGTCGTAATGACTCATGAATGTCTCGAAATCTGTTGATTCATCAACTGAGTAGGCATCAAAGTCTGTTGTTTCCGTGTCGCTATAACATTTTTAAATGTTCTCCTCTATAAGGTGTAGGTATCTTTTGATCCTGATTGCAGAGAAAAATCGGATGGATTGTTTACCAATTGTTGTGGGGTAGAAAAAGTTTAACAGAATAACTAGCTTGTCATTTTCAGCGTGTATTTGAGTTGAAACCCCCATCAGATTTTTAAATCTTATTTGTTAAATCTTTGGCAAAAAATCTGATTTATGGGCCAGTTTGAACAAAACATCGCGTTACCTCGTTTAAAATCATGTTTTTGCCATTTACTTCATTTTCTTTTATACTTTCTACTTTGTTTTTTTCTACTTTCTTGGATAATGTTTTTTCAATGTAGTATGTAGCGACAACCCTAGACGCGGGCAAAATTGTCAAAACACTAGCTAAGAAATCTAAGACAATTTGCCCACTTAAATATCTATTGTGTTTGTTCAAATAGATATACAGAAATACGTTCTATAGCGTCTTTATTTTGTATGCAATGAAATATATAAAACTTACTCGCCTCCTTTCAATACAAACTCCGCAACAACAAAAGTTTTGACAATATTTGGAGATATACACAAATAGACCTTCAAGTTTAACTTCAAATTTCAAGTGATCAACTGAAGCTGGCGGTAAAATAAATATTTTGTTTTGCCATGGAACTATCAAAATATACTTAGCAAATGTAATTTTTATGATACCAGTAACTTTTCTTACTTTAAAACTTGATTTTGTTAAGGATTTCGGCAGTGGGCAAAATTGTCATGTTTGACGGTAATATTCCTTTATAATAATAATACTAGCTTTTACCCACGGCTTCGCTAGCGTGGTACTAGGGAGAAATAAGTTCATTAATGATTTTGACGTTAAACAATAAGAGTTTCATTGACGGAATGAAATATTTTTCTGAAAAAAAAAAGCCTGTATTGTTTGCTGGTCCTCCAACTATAGCTATGCAAAAATACGACAATCCGTTACGATTACGACGCAGCATCGTTATTCTGTTTAATTATTAATACATTTTTCCCCAAAAAAAATTCCCAAAAGACTGATTTTTCGGGATGGAAAGTATCCCATGACACTATTTAGCTCTTCGGTTATCCCTATGGAAAAAAACACATCGATTGGTCCATCCGTTGCGACGTGAAAGAAACATAAACAAACTTTCGCATTTATAATATTAGTATGGATTGGTCTCAGTGAGTTACGAGAGTTTATAACAGTAACAGATAAATATCAAAAATCAAAATATAAGGTGGTGTAGTGGTCAAGACGCTCAACTCACAGACGGAAGGTTCCAGGTTCGATTCCCAGTGAGAACACAAAAATTCGATGTGATTTTCCTAAACCCTAGGTGTTCTGTGATGTAATTCACTACTGTAATTGAGCCTTATGGCCTTTGTGGTGCAAAAATAAATAATAATTTAAAAAATTAAAAAACACGTCATTTTATAAAAATGCGAAATCTAGTCACTTAAATAATTATACGTATAATCATAGTTTATTAACAAAATAACAATTACTTTATCTACTACATATCCACTTAGGTAATAGATTTCTCTGGATCATGTCTAGTCTGCCTAACTAGGTACAATCTGATGATATGATGTTGTCAAACATTAAATATATTTTCAAGTTTGCATTATTAAATACATAGGAATATTAAAATGGTGTTTTAGCGAAAATTTTATGTTTCTGTTAAATTTTAATTTCGAATTAATACTTATTGTGAATTGATTGGTCGATGACAATAATAGATTTTTTAAAATTATGTGTGCGAATATAAAAAGATCTTAGACAGGAATCCTAATGATATGTTTAGCATTTTTTCCTTGTTACACAGATTCATGATGACTATGATTAAGACTCGTGTTCATTTTTAAATCTGCCTAGAAAAATTATTTATCGTCGAAAAACTCTAAATTTATACTCCAAACATACCTTGTGATCTGGTTGATAACAATGATACCATCATTATAATTAGAATAACTGTTTCTGAATCCATTATGTAGTCTTTGAAAGTTAATTACTGCTTTTCAAATCCTAAATAACATAAATATTAACCTTAAGAATCAAAATATAATAAAAGAAATGTAAAACAAAACTGTCATTACAAACCGATAACCTTCTTTATTCAAATTGTTTATAATGGGTATAAGTGGGTAAATATTTTTATTTTATTTAATAGAACGCAATAAGATACATTTTTGTAACAGTTTCACTTTCAATGTTTAATGTACATACAAATTAATGTATTTTAATGTTCATTGTTCTCATTAATTATACATCATTGTCTAAAATGCGTTTTAACCTCAGGGTAATAATGCGCCAAGCTATAGATGAGCCCAAACGTAAAAAAAACATTCTACGACTATTGACTATCAAGTATTAAGTTAGCTATAGTTCATAGCAAAACATTGGGCAACACTCAGGTCGAGAATTGCAAAATCGAATTAATATAATCCATTGTTATCGCGTATTGTCATCTTTAGGAATGCTAAAAAAAGTGCCTACACATGAACATTCAAAATGCACATTATTATACATTTCATTTTTAATCATTTTAATCATTACAGAAAACGTACAAAATGTATATAAATAGGCGTTTCAAGTTTTAGGAATTTAAATTTATTTAATTATATTTTTTCTCTTTCAAACAATAATTGATAATAAAAATAATGTGACCTCACTGGGGTTACCAGAGCCGAGGACACTTATCGACGTACTTTAAAAAAAATATATTTTTACATTTGAAAATAAACAAAGAAGACTAACTTAATGAACAGAGATAATCAACAAAATGTTTATTTATTTATTATTTGACAGTTTTAAACACACGTACATGGATGCCTAGTGCGGCCCTGACATCTTGCCCGTAATCAATTGTCATTATCAGCAGTAAACATACTTAAATTCACAAATTTATCGCCTAAATTGAGAAAAAATAGTATCTAAAGTAAATATGTTGATTTAAGGAAAGTTTTTAAGCAACACAATACACATGCCGCGACAATAAATGCCAAAAATCAATGTATATCAAAGGAAAATATTCCAAATCAATAGCATGTGAAAACATTTATTTATTTAAACGTAAATATCCAAGTTATTTATAAACAAAGCCAAGCACAGCGACAAAAGCATCCGTTAAAACCGTTACGTGTCTGTTGTCAAACAAAACAAAATGGCCGCCAGCAGAGTGAAGTTGTCGCTAACCAACAACGCTTCTGTTCTATGAAACATAGTGAAAGGGCTTCTCTATAGCTTGGCGAATTATTACTAGAGGTTTTAACAGTATTTGAATGTTTGTACAGATTCATAGTACATATTTTTATCACCCGCAAAAGAGTGGAGGCGTAATAAGAAAATATATAAGTACATTTATATTTTTTTAAATAAATATTAGCCATCTTATAATTTATCCTAATATTTCAATTTTGATGGCTATTTTCAACGACGAGTTATAAATAACTCACTATTGGAATATATAAATCAAGTTGGGGTAGAGTGGGGTTTGAACCTCGGGCCTCTGGCCCGTGAGTCTGCAATACTAGCCACGGGACCACAACCCGATTCAAATTAATTTATTTATATTTTACTTTAAATAGTGAGTTAACCATAATTGATAAATACACACTCACACTTCTTAAATTAAAAAAAAAATTACGTCTCCGAATTAAATTTTATTATACGGCAGTTTTTTTTTTATGATTTATGAAAACATTTTTGAAAAAAGAAACAAAATTCAAACTTACGGTTAAGTAAGACACATACAGGTGTTCTTTAAACCCTGTTACATCTGAAACCACGATGATCAGTATGAGAAAGAAGACATATTGGCACATTAAAATATTTTTTTAGAACGACTAAAATCTTTAAAAATTAAATGTAGAAAAAAAAACAAATGAACAGTGCTTATATACAAATTTAATAACATTTTTGAACATGTTTGACCACAAAGTTAATGATTTAAATATCAATGAATTGAATTGAATTGAAAATTACACACAAGTAATTAAAAATATACACAAATATAAATATTAAAAAAAACATTTTCAAACATAGATAAAAGTTTAGGAATTATGTAGCGAGTAAAAAATTTTAATCACACTCGATTTATAATTAGCAAGTCCAGAATCCAAAAATCACAGCTTATCAGGTTACTTTTTCTCATACTGATTTACCTAATCCGTGGGGTCTGGGGATAGGGGAGTGCGTGTGATAGTTGGTTCTAGAACTTGCAGAATAAAAAGGAGATCTGTGGCGGGTATGTCGACCAGGTACACGGATACACACCAACTCCAGTAATTATGTCATTTATTTATTTTAAACATATAATTCTGGAGTAATTTTTTAAGCTTGCTAAGTGAATGTTCTCACTAGCAGGAACGCTGGTAACAGTGAAGCCGATAAAATGGAGTGGAATGTCTTCTCTGATGAGTTACAACCGTCTTCAAAGCACTGGCAAACCTTTTCATTGTGGTCATCATTATCTGCACTGTAACAGGGGTTTTTAAATGGTATCCAGCCGCATCCCCGAATGGTCCTTCCTTCGATGTTCTTATTTGAGTCCAAAACTTAAACAGAAAAATAATAAGACCTCTAAAATATAATTTGAAAATCACTTCGTCTTCTAGTATTCAGGTTAAATGAAAAACGATTCTCCGTGTATAATAGAACCAGAATTCTGAAAGAGTGTTGTCGACTTGTTCTCTATTCTGAGTAAAAATCCTAATTTGGGTGAATTGAGTAGAAATTGGCACCCACTGGCTTGGTTTCGGCAAGGTCGACGAGAAATATTTTTGTGAGTATTTTTACACTATACTTAATATTTCTGGTTCCTGATCTGGCACGGCGCGGCGCTTGAAACCTGTGATTTACCCAAAATATTTAAAATTTGGTGCATTTTCATTTGGTGTTAGATAACCGTGTTAAAAAGGAAACCTAGTTGTAGTAGAGCGAGGTTCAAACTTCGGACATCCCGATTCGGGATCCGCGACACTACCCACGGGACTGTCAATATGTTTATACATAGGTATCTTATATGCTATAATGCTCAAAAATTATAAATTATATTTATGTGACAATTTAGGTAACTAATATATTACGAGAAAGCACCTAATTAGTTAATACATTATTTATATCGTGTTTTTTTATATTTTATGATTTAATAAATTGTCAGTTGGCTCTCAAATAAAACAAAACGTTTTTCAAGAATTTTCTTAATTGCATTGGAACACACTTCGTAAGACATCATGTACTCGGGTTGTATTCCCGTGGCTAGTGTTGTGGACTCACGGATCAGAGGTCCGAGGTTCGGACCCCACTCTACTCCAACTTAACTCCTATTTTCTAATAGTGAGTTATTTACAACATGTTTAAAATGATCAAAAATTGAAATATTTGGATAAATCGTAAGAACGCAAATATTTCCAAATAAAAAAAAATATTCTGTTTTTTTGTTAACAGTGTAACTAACTTTTATTATTAAGCCTTTCTCCGCATCGAAAATTTATATATTTCATTTATTAGTTTAAACACTTATTTTTCGTATTACATTTATTTGTTTTAACATTTATTTTGTTAATGACCATGAACATACAGGCTATACTTAATGAATACTCCAGAAACGAACCTTTTTTGTAATAAATTACTTACATAACATGACCAATCTTATGTTTTTACTTTTACCAGATTGAGAGAAGTATGTAAAAAGCTTTGTAGCCTTCTGAATCGACCTGCATACTCAGTTTTGACAAACTCACACTAGAGGCGCCACAAATCGACTCATATTAACATGACATATCAAAATTTTCTCGACAACATGACGTAAATCTTATTCAGTTTTTTGTCTTTCCTATAAAGTGCAAAAAAAATAGATAGGTCATATGGCCGCTCAAGTGACGATATGCTGAGATCATCGCGTAGTAGTACTGTCATAGGCATATGACAGTACTATTACGTTTAGATCAGGAGAAAACTCTTGGAACAACGGGTATCGCGGAAGTATAATTTAAAATTACTTAGGTACAACATATTTATGCGATTTGATATTTATCTACTTAAAAGTAATACATTTTATAATCTCCCAATAAACTTACTTTCTATAACGATTTTCCTGCAGAACGGCTCCTTTCCGTCATACTGTCCGGTACAGGGCATTGGGTAAAGGGGATTCTTGCCGATGAGTTCCAAGTTGGTACAAGCGGAGTTATTATTACTGTTACATTGGAAGCACCGGATTCCAAATACTAAAAAGGCAATATTTCTCATTAAACAAGCTCACGAACCCCGTCAATGCTTAATTTCCTTGCCTAAAATGTTCTCCATCCCCACTGCAACATGTTGGTTTACCTTTCTTTGGAAAAAACACATTTAAAAAGGCAAACAAAAAGATTCAGTAATTCGATTGCAAATAGTTTAAATAATAATATAACAAAATATACGTCATATATTCGAGAATTTAATTATTAGAGATGCCACGCCACGAATATTAGTCTACTATTCAGTATTCGTCGGCCTCGTGGTGTAGTGGTCAGCGCATTTGCCCACCATGCAAGAGATCTCGGGTTCGGTTGCCGACATGGTTGACACGAAATATTGATTTAAAAAGGTGTTTTTACACTAGAAAATTTCATAGTCCTTGGACTGGCACCTAAAACGTAAGACTGATCATCTTACCTTTGAGTAACAAAAATGATCAAGATACGCTGCGATTTGTATACCAATGCAGGGCCCTATGTGCGGAAAGGGAATGATGATGATGATGATTCGGTATTCGGTCTATTCGGCTACATTTTTAAATATTCGGTATTCGGCCTAATACTGCGTACTATTCGGCCGAATACCAAATTATCGTTATCGTTTTCGGTAAGGGCAGGTATGCAGGTCGTGAATAAGATGTTGTTTTAAATTAAATATTACAACCAGAATTATCTTCTTTAAAAAAAAAAAAAATAGAATTCTTTAAAAAATGGTTTCAAATAAAATATTTCAAAAATTTTTTTTTTTTAGTGTAACCGAAGGCATAATTTTACATAGAAATAAAAGAAAATGTCACAAAAATGTGTGTGATTTAAAATACTTGTATTTCTTTTCAAAATCAAAAAAAATAAATTTGGCTTCGGCCACTTTCATGATCAATTTATTATCTTCAAATAATTCTAACATATTTTAGTTCAATACTTAGTCTTGATTGAGATCTCAGATACCTAAATTTAGTCTAAATTTGAAATGGTGTAATCTGCCGGTCTAAAAGTAATTACATTTTAGTTACATAAAAAATTTAAGTATATAACAGAAATACCTTTTATGTTTTTTTATTATTGTGCGATTAAAAAAAAAACGTTCGTTTTAAAATGACAAAATCGTATGATTTCCTAATTTTGCGTTCATTTTACCACACTACAGCCTTAAAATCTATCAGTGGTAAGTTGTGATGAATGAAAACAAATTTTCAGCATTTGTTGGTGGCAAACGATTGCGATTTTCCTCACGAGATCTTATTGTTACACAGCCAGTTTATTACCTCTCTCATAATATGTATTTCCAAATAGGCAATTTTTCATTAGATGGTGCCGTGACGTACAATGAACAAATAATTAGTAATTACGCAATGTGATGTAATAATGAACAAAAAACGCATGTCGCGAGTCGCGACATGATTTACTCGCAAATGAAACAAATACGCCCGCTCTGTCACCTGTCACTCGCTGTCACTGGGTCACTCCTGCTCGCACCTCGCACCGCAGAGACATGTCGTGATTCGTAACCTGGCACGCGCAAAATGCTCACATCTTTTGCCGAATATTTTGCGCTTCGGCCGAGAGCGTGGCCAAATATTCGGCATTCGGTATTCGGCTAAATCAATATTCGTGGCATCTCTAATAATCATGTCATAAATATATTTGTAAGAATTATTATCGTATAAAATATCAAAATTCATAAAATCTAAAATATGGCTGCAAACATATTAAGCATAGAATTAAAAATAGTCCAGAAATCGCATACGCACATCAAACAAAAGGCGACTAAACTACTCGTAAATGAGTAGGTTTACGTTTTGACCCATTAGTTTCTTTGTAGACGTCGCTCAGTACGCAACCCCTGATTAGAATTCAAATATGCCGCGTTGTGTCCTTTTAAAGTGTAGAAATACTGCTAGGATCTTAAAGAAACAGGATGGTATCACATTTCATGTGTAATTAGCAAACGAATACTTAATTGGCAAATGCATTACTTAAAAATTGAATTATTTTTCCATCCGACAGATTATCGAAGAAACAAAATGGAAATTTCGTTAGTGTTGCTGGCAACCCTGGGGTAGTAAATTTTTTTACCCTACTTTGCTCATCTAATGAGAGAATTAATGAAAATTGGGATTAAACAATTCTGTTTTAGACATTTGACGGACATTATCTTCAAAACTTCAAATATTATTTAACGTGATATAAAAATATACGTTTTATGTAAAATAAAATTTGTTTTATATTTTGAGTTTAAAGTTCATTAATTCAATTACTCTTATTAAATGACCCTTTACTTATCTACTCTGTTGTGTCAATCAATATTTCCGAGTGCACAATAAAGTTTTAGAGAAATTAATAGATTTTACCTTACATTTGTGTTATGATTTTTTTCCCATCAAGCAACATTACGCTACGACCTCACGAATGCGCGCGGCGAAAGTAGGGCATAGTGGGGGAATTATTGGACACAGTCCGATGTATTCAAATATGATTCTACGCTCCTTCTGGACTATTCTTTATTCTATGATATTAAGTTAAAATAAAAACTAATAAGGTTTAAAAGGTACATTTTAAAAATAGAAATATGGATGTTTAAACACAGACAATGGTAAATTTTACACAGGGTGAAAAGTAATCAGATACTGATATTCCACTAAATGAAGGTGCTGGATATGAGACAACTGTACCTAAAAGAAGCACTTACACACTTCTGGTCGAACAATAAGGAGAGGTCTCAGCAAAATGTCCGTACGAGGTTTTCCCAGAGCACGAATTATGTCATACCCAAAACCCGTACGACTTTTGCTCAGAAACATCTCTCATTTATCGCACCGAGAGTGTTCAATATTTTAGAAGAGCGTATTAACCTTTAAGGACAAAAACGATTTTCAAGAAAGTAGTTAAGGACTGGATTTTCCTTAGTGGGAGGGATTTGAGTAGGAAACTCCTTGATGATTTTCCGAATGTTTGAGTTTTACTGTTTATCATATTGATGTGCCATATATAAATATATATTTAAAAAAAAAATATTTTTTATGTTTCTGATCCTATATTTGTGGTGATATACTCATGTGTCTATGTCAACTAATTGCTAGTCCCATCTCAATACAGAACTTTTAGTCCCATGGAGTTGGGACTTATGTCTCAAATAATTTACAGTAAACTTATGTATAAAAATAAATAAATAAACTGAAACCAGCCCATTGCATAATCATGAGCCCTGCATATAAACATGCTTTATTTATTCAATTATTATTATGTTTTCTAAAAAAAAAACAAGTACGTACTAATTTATTTAAATGTACAATACATCACTACTGCCAATTAATTACAATGTACATATATTATATAATTAGGTTTCTACGAAAACATGATAAAAAAGCACAATAGATTATTAAGGTCCGTATAAGCAAACAATATCAAAAGGCATAAGGCATGATTCGTTTAACTTTAAAATGAATGGGTACGGAAATTAAAATGATTAAGTATTTACCATCTGATACACTCAGCAGTAGGAGTAGAAATACTTGAAAAGATTTGTAAATTTGTTTAAATGTGTTCATTTTTATCCTTTTTGATAAAATACTTAAAATAATATGCTTGCTTCAATCTGAAAATAAAATTAAAATCACATATTAGTGTCAGCGGATTTAGGAAAATTAGTAAAATGTGGGTAAGGTACAATAAAAATGTTTTTAATGACGCTTCAAATACCACTTTTAATCAGTTTAGTTAATTAGAATAGTTTTGATTACAGAAACAATTATTTTTTATTGAAAAAATTGTTAACAAAATAAGTATAAAATTACAAATAAATGTTTTGTGCTTACATCATTAATAATAACATTTATACCTCTCTAATAGAGTGACAACTTGTGTTAAGAAAGGAAGTTTGTTTTACATTAATATTTATAAGTGAATATTTAATATTTTATTTGCATTTAATTATTACAATCTAACACAGATTCTTTAAAATTCTCCTTCATCCTATATTCTTGAAAATACAAAATTTTCTACTGTATGGAGTTCAGGATAGGTAAGGTCTCGTGTGTTTTTTAAATTTAGATTTAAATATTTCAATATTTGGTATTGATTATTTAGATTTATATAGATATATTTCTGGAAGATTATTAAAGTTTTTTCCCCAACATATAAATTATGATTTAAAGCTGCAGTTGCATTGCATCTATTTAAAATTAAGTTATTTGGAAATCAAGAGTTTCGAGAATTTTGTAAATCAGTGGGTTTTTATTCTTTGAAAGTTTGCAAAATAGACGCTTTTTTAAGATGTCGTCAATTAAAGGTATATCTAGTTCTTTAAAAAAAATTGAAGGCACTTTTAATATAGTTTTAACGATGGTTTTTTGGACAGTCAAAAGTAGACGTAAATTTGTCTTGTAAGCTCCTCCATTGCTCATGATTTCAAACTACAGAATAGACTGTATGATTTCGTAGTAAACAGTTAATACATTTTTGGAGAGATAATGTTTCTTGATCTAACAAATTTGTACATAAGCTTTTTAACTCTTTTTACCACAGCATTTATTTGTGAATTCCATTTCATATTACTATCTAGGATAATACCAAAGTACTTTATATTTTTAGACTTTTTTGTCGTACATGTTTGGGAGCACATATAAAAATGATTCATATCGTTTTCCTTGCTGTGTATAATGATATTAAAATTAGTAGGAAGATTACAATGATTTATTAAAAACGGTAGAAATAAGGTTTTTTCTCGTTTTTAGTGATATCAGATTGTAATGATGGCATACCTTCCCGAAAAGGTGCCGAACTCAAATAGAGAATGAAATCTAACCTATATCATTATCAATGATGAATTCATCATTAGAATCCATGTTGAGTATGAATGAAGACCAGCAAGACTCGATTACAAATAACGAGAATGACAATCTATTTTTGGAGACACAGTCACAACTCCAGGAGTACGAAAAAGAAACGATTGCCTTTACATGAAGATCCCCTTATGTGGTGGAAATTAAATTCATACAATTAAATAAACTGATCTTTTGCCATAAGTCCGCCAATTTCTATCAACTCTTCCCCGCAGCGTCACCAGTGAGCAATTATTTAGTGGAGCTGGTCTTATATTATTTGAAGAACACCGGAACAGATTGTTAGGTGTAAAAGCGGCCAAACTTGCATAAAACATAACTTACCACTACTTAATTTTGAATATTAATTTCATTAAAAATTGTATTTGTAAAAAAATGACTTTTTTTAATAGTATTAATTGTTGATCGTAAAAAAAAATCGTAAAAATGCGCTCTAAATTTTTATCAATTTTTTAACGTTATTCCCGACTTGTGAAAATACCCTATTGTTTAACATGACATGACAAGATGAAAATATCGTTTGCTAGAGTCGATCTCGCTAGATATTTTGGCGCTAATATTAAATAAAATATATATGTACATAACACATTTATAAAGTTGCAATAAATTCCTGTTTCTTTTTTTCATATATTTTTACTGTCAATTATATATTTACGTTCATGCTTGGTAGCGTACTAAGCTTATTCAAAACACTAAGAAACCGGTAAAAGTACGTTGAAATTAGTAGTATAAAATTTATATTAATATCTATTAATAAAAATAAAGTTTGATGCCAACTGAAAAGTTTTTTTGTGCTCAAATTATTTGGTTAATTTTGGATTCTGAATATCTGTAATTATTCTAGCATAAATTCGAACAATATGCATTATTTAGAATCAGTGAATGCAATATTAGTGCCGTTAAATGTTTTGTTTTGACTTGAGAATGATTATTGCTAAGCGGAGGAGATTGATTGTGCTAATGAACGAGCTATGTCATGTGCCAGGGTGTACACCACCGCAAAGAGACGTATTTCGTGTTTTCTCAAAATAATACGAACTTAAGGAATCTGATTTTAGGACATTCAAAATTTAGTCAAGATTAGTTACAAATATTATTAATAGGACATGCGATGCCAATTTTAATGAATAGGTATGTCCCATTTTCCGCTACACAAAACTGAACCGATTTGGCTATTTTTTTAAGACAGGGTATCCGAAGGAAACTTTCTGTGTCGGCATCTTTTCCGTTTTTCAAAATTATTTATCATATTTGGATACTATACGTCCAAAGATCGGAGTTGAAAATAAGCGTGTTTTTGAGTTTTTAGATGGTCCTAGCTCCCAAGAAAAACAATTTATAAAAAAAGAAAAATAATAGAGACACGCCAATGATAAATATCTATAGTGTGTCAAAAAACCATTACTCTAGTCCAGGGAGAAAATCCGAGAATACGTTTGTATAAAGACAAGTGAGACCGAGTTTGTTCTTAAATCTCGGACTCAATACAGAAATTAGCGGGCCACCGACGCCACGTGACACGACGCTAGATATTTTATGTACTTTCACAGTACCACATCTCGCTTTACATTTTTTTTTAAATTACGTTAAAAACATACTTTTTTACTTAAACGAATCCGTTTTAGAGGCCTTGAGACCTCTTTTCAGATTCGCTCATTGAAAAAACATTTTTTTTCTTTTAATGAACGTTAGAACTATTTTGGCGCGCCGCGCCGCCGCCAGCCAAATGTCAAAACTCTAATACAAATTTGTATTGAGACTGGCAGCTCCAGCACGCCTAAAGAATATTTCTAAACGCTGCATCGTTTAGAAATATTCTCAAAGTTGGATGAAATTATAGTGAAAATTTTATTACTTTTAGAGTATTTTTTAAATTATTTTAATGGGATTATTTTTAACAAAATGGAAATAAGGATTTTTAAATAAAATATCTGTAAAAGGTGCACGGTGCATGATAGATAGGCATTTTCGCGTGTTTTAATGTAAGTTCTTGCATTTATTTCTCATGGAATTTAAAAAAATATATTTCAATACGATACAATAGTATTGTATACCTTCCACTATCCGTAGATTCCTAACTATCCACTATTTTATACAATTTTGCACATTTTCGTACTACACTATTGCATTTAATTTGTTACAACACTATTATACAGAATAGTAAATATTTTCGTACAAAACAATTGTATAATATAATTTTGCATATTTTCGTACGATACTATCGCATATTTTAATATTAAATTAATTCACATGACAGCTTTAAGTAAAATATAAAATATAAGAAAACAATATTAAACTAGGACTACAATAGGATGAAAAATGTGTAAATTTCTATACAATTAAAGGCAACAGTAAAAAGACAAAATTTTTGTGTTTATTTGTTATACTCAAACTTGGCCTTAATTTTTTTCAGTTTTTTTTTATTGTTAAAATAGTATTTAATACTGTTCACAAATAATGAATACGTTTAAAGATAACAGTGTATTATTATAACTATTATTAATTAATAATAATTTTATGTAATGACATGGTAACCCTAAAAATATATTGTCCTTGGCCAATAACATCTTTACTGGCGACAAAATATGTTTGGCGTAATAAATGCAACAATTGCCGACGATTTACAGTTCCAGAATGGTCCGTACAAAGATATTATTTTAACAATTAATGAATACAAAAAAATATGCCGTTTAGTATGGAAAACTTCAAGAGTTCTTAAACTAGTGGTTACGTTAATAATTTATCCTAATTTTTTTAATTAAAGCAATACAGAAATTACTTTTTAAATATTGTACGATGTTTATCGTGTAATCGATTTTGGTTTTTTTATATTTATTATTCGGACACAATCCAATTCATAGACGTCATGACAGGAATCACAGTAACCAGAAAAATTAAAACTATAACGTAGATGTAACAAATAAATATCATGGATGCAACAAATATAACATAAATTACAAAGCATTTTTAAATAATTTTTTATTGAATACACGCAATAAAAAATAAAAAAAACATTGAGCCAAATATGTTAATATTATAAATATTTGTAAAAGGCAGATTTGCCGTTTATGTTAATAAAATAAATAAAAAATACACAATTTTATTATGGCATAATTATACATTTTTTTATGTAAGGCCGGGACTCTTCTATAATAAAATCAATATATTTATAAATATTATGACACATCAATGTACAAACTAACTCTTGCAAAAAAACAAAGCTCGCCAATGGTTTGGTTTTAAGTTCATATGGACAAAAAACTGAAATATACTTTAAGGGAAAAGATAATAATACCCCTGTTCTGAAAATCCGGAATGCTGATGATTTTTCACTACAATAATAAAAAGGAACCATTTACTAATAATTATCGGATACTTCTCGTACTTCGCCTCGGCTTCAAGTTGGATTACAAAAAACCAAATGAAAAAAAAATGTATTTTACCGAATTCTGTAAAAACACTAGACAATAGTAACAGTTCTTAAAAATAATTAACAAAAATAAATCATTCCCCTCTATCTACCTAGGTATATTATGCATACAAAACCTTTCAAACATACCTCACATGACAGTATTTCTTTGCAAAGAAATTACAAGTAATATTAATATTAATATATTTTACTACTCAAATGCCGTTTATATAATTTAGACTAAAATGAAAAAAATCTATAGAACACTCACTATACATCGTCCACCGTCTCTAGATAGTAAAGTTTTCATAAAAAAATTTAAATAATTTATTAAAGATACTGTTTTTTGGGAATCATTGACTTTTCTTTTTTTTGGTTTTTTATATAAAAATTTATACTGTGTATTTTCATTGTGTACTCGCTGTAAAGTAAAACTGATAAAATCATGTATACCCACACACAGGTTATGCCTATGTAAGATTGTTTTCTTATTATTTTATTCTGTTTTATGCTGTTTGCATGATATGAAACGTAAGAAAAAAATTACAGTAAATATTTAAAAATTAAAAAAAAATATATGCATGTCAAGAAATACATAAGTTATTTAATAACACATGGTGGTGTAAAGTTAAGATAATAAATGTAAAATTCAAATTAATGTATTTATTAATTTTGAAAGTAAAAAAAAAAAATTTAGTAAACAAAATAATAGTTATACATTTATATAGTACAATATATAATTTGATAAACATATTAATAAATATAAGGGTATATAAGGGTGATTTAAGGGTAATAAAGAAGACAGCATCGATTTTATAAATTTATTCCCGGAGCAATCTCATACAGTGGTCTCTTCCCCTCGACAAAATCCAGTTATGGATCTTGATTATGAAAAAATTGAGGAAATGTGGATTTTTAAACATAGGCAGAATGGTGAATGTTATACAGTGTGTAAAGCAGCCACTTAAACCAGGCAATGGCAGGCCCTGTAAATACCTAAACTTCCATATTCCATTTTCAAAAATGTTTTCCCTCTCTGTAACAACAAATTGAGATCTAAATAACTCCCTAGGAAGGAAATCCAAACTCAAAATATTGTCGTTTAAATAATCATTTTAAGATACATCAAAAATTTAATTCTGAGACTGAGAAATCTTTTGTTAAGAAGATTTGTGTACACAATAGGAGGCGGTTGTCTCAAATCCTCACGAAAATCCGTATTTGAGGTTGTGATGTCGGCACAGGCCTATGGCCTATACTACATTCGCTATCATCGTGAGGTTACCAATTTACGGTGGGCAGGACACTGATTACGTACCAGCGAGACGTGGGTTACGTCCTGCCGTTACAGGATGCGGGAGATTATCCTTTTAAACTCTCGTCTATCATAGTGAACCCTCTTCTTGCCTAAAGAGTGTTTCGTAAGATATCAACTTAACACTCAACGCTCATTTTACGGGATTGTGGTATTAATAATGAGAAATTTCGGTGTCACAAGAAATCAGATATAAAAAATGTTATTTGGTAAGGTATCCTAAATAAAACAATTTCATCGGATTTGACTACTTTTATTTTTTTTAATATGTGTGACGCGTTCCTTGTTAGGACATTATCAAACTAACCTAAATATTTACAAAGTATCCTTATACACTAATAATAATTGCTATTTAATGATATAGGTGTATAATAGTGCTAATAGATTATGAGAGTATATAACTAGTATTGAGGATTTTTATATAGACCAAGAAAAGTAATGTAATTAAAAATCAATTTGGGTATACTGGGAGCATTTTTAGGTACATTGTATATTAGGAAAGCCCATTCATTATTTAAATATTTGTATTGTACACAATCAGCGATGGTGGTGGGTGTGAAGGTGAAATACGGCGACGTATAGGTATTGCCAAAAGTGCTATGAGTCGGCTGCTGAGGATTTAGAAGAATCGCAGTACGACCATTAACACCAAAAAGAGACTGGTAAAGGTCTTGGTTTTCTCAGTGTTCATGTACGGCGTGGAATGTTGGACACTGAGGGAATCTGAAAATAAAACAATCAAAGATTTCGAAATGTGGTGCTGGCGGCGAATGCTGCAGATTCCGTGGACGGCCAGACGTACGAATGCATCTATACTCCAGGAGCTGGACGTAGGAGAAAGACTAACATCCAAGTGCGAGAAAAGAATCCTGCAGTTATTTGGACAAATTTCCAGGGGGAACTCTGATAGTTTGGAGAAAACTATTCTCCTGATAAATGTCGAAGGGAAAAAGTCGCGTGGACGTCAGCCGACAAGATGGAGCGGCATAGTCACTGAATTATCAGAATCATCACTGACGAATGCCTATAGAACAACACAAGACCGTTCGGTTACGTCCACAGACGAGCCATGCCTGGAGTCAGGCGTAATCTCCATCCTCAGACACGAGGCACGGATTTAAGAGATTGTACACTTATTGTTTATTACAAAATAAAAAATGTTTTCTCACACCTGGTAAAAATTAGAGCATTTAATTGTATTTCGAAGTTTCTCGAAAATGTGCCAAAAAAATTAACAACTTTAAAATACGTCACAAGTTCTTAAGAATCAATCAATGATAGCGTGTTTTGATAGATTTCTGGTTTCGGGGAAGCTAACTCACCGATGAGCATAAGTCTCCGACTCGAACTTGTGACGTCACAGACGGGGTAATTTCAAAATTACAAAACTTAAAAATATCATAGCGCCGATGATACGATACACAAAAATATGTTTATTTTTTCTTGGTTTATTTTGATAGCCTATTAATTAAATTATTTTTTTGAACCTTTTTTAAAACTGGCAACTGAAAATTGTTCAAAACTAATTAACAAATGAATCGAGATTCATACTAGTTACAGCATAGACGGAGAACATTTTAGGGTAGGAAAAATGGAAGTCTAGGAATTTTTAGTGTTTATAATAAATAAATGTTAGTTTAAACATTATGAACATTAACTTCATGTTTTAAAATCCATTTTTTCAGTTCTTCCATCATCATCACAAGGCCCTGCATTGGTATACTATATTCGGTGCAACATGATCTTCTTTTACATAAGGAAGTTGATCAACCTTACACTTCGGGTGCCATTTCGGGCACAATAAAATATTGCAGTCAAAAGCCAACTTAAAAAACAATACACATATGAAAAAAGTTGAACATAACATAAACCCTTACGGATTATTACATAAATTTAACAAAACATTTTTTCGTTTTAAAATCACACTCTATTGTCAATAATAATGTTTTGTCTTTTGTAAAGGTTGTCAGATTGTCTGTTAATGTCGACCTCGCCAGGAATCTAATCCGAAAACTCATGCATGGTTGGCGAACGCGCCAACCACTACTAGAGGCGGACTCATCTCCACTCGATTTTCGAAAGTACTCGTCCAGGATTCTGGTGTTATTTCTCACACAGAACCGTATTTTTCGTCAATTTTATCAAGCAATAAATTTATTTATAACACGTTTAAAAAAAATGTAAGAAAATAATAAAAAAAAATTATATTTTTTTAATTATCCCTACCTATGTTTATGATTATTCAGGACTCTGGGCACGTATTACAATGGGAAGTTAAAATTTATCTTCAATTTTATCTACAAAGTAAAATTAAGTTTTCCATATGAAAAATAGAACATGCATACATTTTTCTTTCAAACATGATCAATTACATGTTACGGACGAAAATAATTTTAATTAAAATTAAAATATACACATTATCGTACATAAATATCAATTTTACTTTGTAGGCAGTCGAAGATAACTCTGTTAACTTCCGGTAGATTTATCTTTAATTGTCCATGAAGTAAAATCGAATTTTCTGTACGAAAACGTGAGTACTTGTATTAAAAATTTGAAGTATCATCGTCAAAAACCTGTAATTTGAGATGCCATACGGAAAAATCGATTTTACTTTATAGACAATTAAAAGGAACTCCGTTAACTTTTTATTGTAATACGGGCCGTGCAGTGCGCTTCAGAACGCTCTCTAGGGGGAAGAGAAAGCGTTGCTAGCACGTAGTAAATACGTAAATTCCTTGACGCCTTCTCTGAATCGCAGTTCTGTCCCGAGTCAGTGAGCGACACTCGTGAATAATACTTTGTGAACATGCTGTATATTAATAAAAGTGTAACCTCAATAAATTGTGATACGCGCCTATTAGATCACACTCATTGTGCTCTAATATATTTCATATGAAGAATAAGAATTCTTCTATTGGCACACGTACTCTTTAAAAGTCTACGAAATTCATTATCCAATATATTGATAGTAAAATTTCAGATTTAAAAGGAAGTTTTTACGGTGCTTGAAGGGAAACAGAAAATATAAAAAAATGAATAGAAAAATGATATAATTTATTTATAACACCGGAGAAACGTTAAATAAGTCTAATAATAAAGATTCTTCTCATCGTTTCTTTGAATCCCTTAAAATATGTATGTGTATATTTATGTTTTTCATTTTTAAAAAAAATGTTATTATTTTATTTTATTTTTACATCTACGCATGTTTTTCATTCTTTATTTTAATTACTTTTACAAATTTTCTTCATTTTTTCACAATTTTCCATTTATGTTTATTTTCCTTCTCTTTTTTGTACTTTAATTAATAACCTTACATAAAATTATTATATAATATGGCGACCCAGAACGGGTAGAAGAAGTGTCGGCAGGCCTCAGACAAGGTGGTCTGATGACATAAGACGAGTTGCAGGAAGTGGTTGGATGCGGTTGGCTAAGGATAGGGAAATATGGAGACTAAAGGGGAAGGCCTATGTTCAACATTGGACAAGAGACGGCTGATGATGATGATGGAAACTTCAATGGTCCATTAGAGTTAAGTCTAACTATGTTAAATATAAAACTATGTAACTGTACTGTATGTTTCCTAAATAAAAGAAAATAAAAAAATAAAATAAGTCATATTATCAAGTCAGTACAGTCAACCCTCCTATAACGCGATTAATTCGTAGCGCATTATATGGAAACTGTGCTATAAGAAACCCCGAGTTAATATCAATCAGATTATTCGTATCGCATTATATAGAAATCGCTGACACGTTATTTATTTATTTAAAAGAAACAAACAGTCAACAATGATATAGTAACATAAAAAAAATACAGTTTAAAGACAGAAATATTAATCATACATATTGTTAAATTGTGTTACAACAAAAGGGTGTGTTTATGTGTATTTGTATGAGAGTAAGTATAAAGAAAGTAAGTTATATGAAAACCGCGCTTTTGGAAACTCAGAATGAGGAAGTTCAGTGGTATTTTCATTTTTTTAAATTTGTTAATAGGCTATATAAGTAAGCCAAAAATATTTTCTCGTATAATCAGCGCTACGCTTTTTTCAAATTTTGTGTTTCTGAAATTACTCCGCATGTGACGTCAGATTCAGTTCTGCCGATCGGTCCGTTGACGGTAAGCAAACCGGATATCTTTCACAGCTCTCTTATCATTGGTTGATTCATATGAACTAGTGACGTCGTTCAAAGTAGTTCGTTGTTACTATTTTTTTGTGCATTTTCAAGAAACGGTGCAGTGCAATTTAATGTTCTAATTTTTACCTCGCGCGAGTTAACATTTTTTGTATCCTTGTATAAAATATTAAATACGTCATATTATATGCTTTACATTAATCATCGCTTCATATATTATTGGCCGAACTATTTTTCATTTATTGGGCGGAAAATTTATTTTTCTAGTTTGCTAATGTTTAGAGGAATTGACTGATCGTACACAAATTACACTTGTACTTCCCAATCGAACAACGTACAGATGAACGCAATTGATTAACTTTTCAAGTCACTTAGAATATTGTCTTGTAAGAAAAACGCGTTATATGGAAATCGCGTTATGGGAGGGTGACTGTTCAACCTACGGTTGCAATTTCAAATTTATCTTGTCATGAAATCTGTGAAAACTATCCTTCCACATATCCGAAAACCATTTTAAAGGCCGAGCCCTATCGGTTTCGCTTAAACCAAAAAAAATATTTGTAAAAATGGGTTACTTTAAAAAAAATAATTTCAGAAAACCGCGATTTTATTTAAATTTTACTCTACTAATTTAATTGCCTCTTTCACTGTGAATTTGGAAAATTGTATGGAAGGCTCATGACCATATTGATGTCACGACGTCTACTAAATTTGTTAGTTTCTTTATAAAAACAAACGAATTTAAATACCTACATTTTATCAATTAATTTTAATACAGTCACTATAAAACATAGATTCGCTTTTTAAAAATCAATATTGATTTGTCTTCAAAAATTAACTACTTTGAACGACGTTATATGTTATTCCGAATTACCAATGATAAGAGAGTTGTGTTAGATGGCCGGTTTACGGTTAGTCAACTGACCAATCAGCAGAACTTATCGAGAAAGAAGAACTTGAGAAGAAAAGAACTTGAGACGTCACACGCGGAGTTATTAAAAAAAATACAAAACTTTAAAAAAAATCATAGCGCTGATAATACGATACATAAAAATAAAAATATTTGTTTTGGCTCAGTTTATTAAATAACAATAAAATAATAAAAAATCGCTGAACATCTTCATTATTATATTGTCAGAGTGTACAACATTAAAATCGTGGTCATTGCATACAATATTATTTATTAATTAACCATATCTTCAAGTCGATACGTAATATCTTATTCCTAATTAAACTCAAGCAACTATATTATATTTTTTGTAACTCAATTAAAACTTTTGGCATAATAGGATGGGGAGGCACTTATAAATCAATATTAAAACCTCTTGAATCTACTCAAAAATCTATTTCATTAAAAAAGCCCTTCAGGTACTCCAGAGTCAAGTTGTTCGAGAAATTCGATATATTAGATATAAGGCAATTATAGATATCTAGAATAATTATGTTTGTGAAAGCAAATTATTCTACCAAATCCCAAAAGGAACACTCCCACACTACCATAAGTCAAACTAAAGGATGGGCGATGGGGTCTACTACAAACTCTGAATTCGGGCAAAGAAATTTCCGGTTTCTGGGCCCCAAATTATTTAATATGTTACCCAAACATTACAAACCATGACCCGAATTCAATTAAATAGATTCGTGATAAAATGGTTTTAAAATGTGTAATTTCGAAATATGTATAGATGCATATGGGTATATTTTGTATCATTAAGGGATGATCAAATCAAATCAACAATTAAAACATACAAATACTTCTACAAATTTGTTTTCTTTCTTGTTTATTAACACGATTTGGAAAAACTTTACAAATTATCTTAAGAAAGGAAAGCCACGCAATTCACGAAGCAATGGGAGCAATCATAGTCCATCATCATCTTAAGATGTCTGTATGAAATTTATTTACAATACACAAAGAGAATATCTTTTCCGTTTGAACATGTCACGATCTGTTCCGCGTTCGCTGAGGTAATTTCAATATAGCACAGCGTCATATCGTCCGCGTCGCCTTCACTAATAGTACGGTTCTAGTCTCTCGCGAACCGCGCGCTTCCTCGCACCTTTTCTCAATCCTCCGACATGAGATCCTCCAGAATTTTGGGCTACTCTTTAGCCCTAATGTTGTGCATCATGCAGAGACAAGGTAATGAAAAAAACAAGATAAACTTGCATCATTTTCCCGCTGTACAGCCGCTTTATCGCCAGAAGGTGTCGCGCTTATCTCAGCCGAGTTTTGTGATTCAAAATTTGGAGCATGGCTACATCAAGCCCATAAACCATTTATTTTTTATTCCTAAATGCATTTTTATGACTGCAAGTGATGACAATCAATGTGTTTAGAAATCAGGAAAATACCTTAAACATTCCGTTTAAATTTAATCCCGAAAATCAGCGATATTTTTTTTACACAAATTTCTATTTGGTCGCCCGAATAAAAAAAGTATCGGGAATATTCCGTAATATATTTAGGTTGAGTGTACAGTACCTCAATTATTAACAATTCGTTTCTAAAAATATACAATACGGGAAATATTTAACAGAAAAGGGTTTTTTTACACGGCCACGGTCAAGATTTCTTTTTTTTTTTAAGTCAGTGCATTCATTTTAGTTCGATGTATTGTATGAAAATAACTGTAAATGATGTGATATAAACCAAAATGAGAACATTCATTACTATAATGATATCACTGGTATATTAATTACTATGATTGGCAAAACAGGTCTATTAGAAAACAAGTCACATTATTATTATTATTGATTTATTTACAACAGTATAATAATTATATATTGATAAATATGATCGTGTAACATTTGAATTATATTAGAGGTTATGTTTTATCGGAGAGTATGAAAATTTTATGGAATTACGATTTTCGTATTAAAAACACACAAAAAATAATTTGTTTCGATAAATAATAGGTAGGTTATACGTATATTGACCGAGAAATACGCATTACAAATATTTTATTTTAACAGATAATAAAGTTCAAAAGATCTTTGGCCATTAAATCATCGTATAATGTAATATATATAGAATGTTGTTAATATTTTAATGACTTGTTATCATCGTTATAATTCCCTTATTAAATTAAGCGGTGCACAGGGCACTGCATTGGTACTCCGATCATATCATCTTAGCGGTTATTTGTAATGTACATTGAAGTAAGATGATCTGTTTTACACTTCAGGCCACTATGAAATATTGCAGTGAAAACCATATTTATTTCACATATACGTTTCCGGATCGAACCCAAGAACTCAGGCATTATAGGGAAATGCACTAACCAGTACATCACGAGACAGGCTCAATCAAATCAAATAAATACAAATTTAGTAAATCATTAAAATAAATACCTGCCATCAACCATTGTGGGTAGCATTGAAAGAGTATTAACAAAATAAATCGTATGCATAAAACAGAAAACCTGAAAAAACGTAATGAGATAAACAGGGATAGATATTATATATAACCAGATCAACTTTAAATAGAAAATAAAATTCAATAATTTATTTTAAAAAATCATATATTTTTATTCATAAAAATCTATTCGATTGTTTTGTTAAATATATTTTTTTAAAGTTGTAAGTTTTATTTTTATCTCTATATAGAAAATGTTTCCACTGAAACAATATTATAATTTTAGAAAAAATGAAAGTATTACTTACTTATATTTTTTAGTCAGTTTAGTTTTTTCAACCAATCATGTATTTTAATATATTCCTATTCAAGGTGTACTAATGTCCCATTCACAAGAAAGTTTTTATGAATGGAACATATTTAAACTTTTTTTTCAAATGGATTTTTTGTAGGTAATAAAGTTTAAATTATTTGAAACAATAAACTGCATATTTGTTAAATATTGAATAAAGAAAAACCGCGTGTACTTTTAGTGGTTTCATTTAAAGAGAAAATTTAGAGATATTAAATAAAAATATGTCCCATTCATAGGCACTCCTCCCCACATACCCTGCAATTGAAGTACTTATGCAGTGCTCTGTGCCACCACTGGGTGCGAATACGGAAATGGTGATGACGTCCACGTTTATATGACTTACTCAAATGATGTTGAAGCTACTTTCAAACGACGTATAAAACTGTGCAAGAAAATGGAAACCATGTTGTATGTAGTCGAGCGGGTTCGAGCTTCTGATTCGTGAGTTTGCGACAGTACTACAGAACCACAGCCCGATTTCTTAAACTACTGTTACCCGGCATTGGGGTTTGGGAGTTATCTTCAATTCAATGAGTAAATTTTTATGTCAATTATTAATTCAAATCTTTAAGTACAAAGAATAAGTACTTTGGCGGACTTACTGCCGAAAGTAATATCTTCCAGCCGACCAAAAAACAAACTGGTTAACAGAAGAGTTAGTCAACAATTTGTACTTAAAACCAAAACACATATCAAGATACATACATGAAAAAACCAAATGAATTCAAAACAATTGATTTTTTAATGAAGGGGATACGGCTTGCACATATGGATGAGGCTTATACTCAAAAGAAATATAAATTTTAATGTAGAAAGAATGCACAAAGAAATTGGCTTGCTCACAGTAAAGCAACAAATTACATATAATGTTGCAATTTTTATACATAAAATAATTAAGGGGATAAATAAAATAAAAACAATCATAAAATTTAACCAACAATGTCATACACTAAAAAAAATAAGATTACCAATGAGGAGAAAAACAGAATCTCAAAACTCATCGTACAAGGTATTAAAGCTGTACAATAAGTAACCAGGAGAAATAAAGGAAATAGAAAAGATCGAAATATTTAAAATTAATTTGAAAAAATATGTTATTGAGAAATTTCGATGAAAAAAAAATTATATTGTTAAAAGTTTATATTAGTTCTTAAGATGATATGAACTAACTAAATAAAGCATAAATAAATAAATATTAATTAAAATAAAGGTACATAATGTAAAACATATAAAAGAATGCGGAATGTAGAATCAAGTAATGAGTTCGAAAGAAGAGAAAAAGAGGAACCAAGAAAAGAAAAGGTTTTTTTTTAAATAATAAAATGAAGGGAGGTTGGGTTCTAAGGATATATACTAATGTTTCAGGAATTTTTTGAAGCTGGCCAGAGAAGGCGCATTTTTTATACGAAGAGGTACTCGTAGCTCATTCTAAAGTCTTGAACAAAATACGAATTACTGAAAAATGATGTGTAATGTTCAGGAATGGAAAGTGTTCTCTCCTAGAAGAAGCGAAAGACCATGATCAGTAAGATAAATGAAAGTCTCAGCAACGTATTATGGAGCGCAAGGGTTGTGAAGAATATTACAAAGAAATGAGAGAAACTGAAAGTTTATGCGCTGATAAGAACGAAACCACTTGACATTTGTACGGGCTTAAGTTCTAAACAAACTAAGAACCAGAAGGAATAATACGATGATAATACGTTATTCGATAGTCTATGTTTTGTGCACACATTCATGACGTGTTTGGTTAGATAAATTTTGTAATAAAAACATTTTATTTGGCTGCTAGACGTCATAAACTCATTATTATTTTTCTACTTTCTACTAACTGCTATCCCGAGAATATCCACAGGGGACGGACGCGGACGAGGGGACGACGCGCAACGACGCCGACGCCGCGCCGCGCCGACGCGACGGACCTAATCAAACACCAAACGTAACAATAATACTAATTTATATTTATAATGTATTTATTTTATTGGTGTATATGGCTCGAATTCCTTTTATAAACATAAACATATATATATCAAACATAACACTGTTCTTTAACACAAAAAATGGGGTCGAGGACTCACGGATCAGAGATCAGCGGCTCGATCCCCACTCTACCCCAACCCGATTCTCATTTTATAATGATGAGTTATTTACTACTCGTTGAAAATGGCCCCAAAATTGAAACATTCGGGTAAATCATAAAAACGCAAATATTTCTTTAAAACAATAAAATTCCAAAACAATTATTCCAAAAATAATACATAATATGTGTTATATTTGGAATAAAACAATACAAAAAGGATATCGCCAGTGAAGTTCTAACAGTGCGCAAATCAATGACTACATTACAGGAGAGCAAAATAGCTGCCTAAAATCAAAGCCACGAACAACATCTGCATTATAAATTTTTCGAAGAAGTATTTAAAATCCGTTTATTGAAAGAATTAAAGCTGTAGTCTAGTTAGACGCACGCAAAATGAGGAAATCATACGATTTTGCCGTTCTAAAACGAATGTTTTTTTTTAATCGCGCAATAATAAAACATAAGTTAGATAAAAACAGTAATTGTTAAAGGTATTTCTGTAATATACTTAAAGTTTTATGTAACTAAAATATAATTACTTTTAGACCGGCAGATTACGATATTTCAAATTTAGACTTAACTTACGTATCTGGGATATTTCAAATTTAGACTAAACTTACGTATCTGGGATCGTATCGAACTAAAATTATTGTAACAATTTGAAGATAATAAATTGAACATGAGAGTGTCACGGTATTCACGTTTCGCCAGATTAAGATAGCTAGTGAGGGGCGATACTTTGAATAAACAAATTTTTGTATTTCTCTTAAAATTTGCAAATGTTTTTTGATAAAAAAAAAACGGTTCTGTAACACCCTTTAAAATTGTATTTATTCATTCATTGCTACATAACTGTAAAATTTAATCCATCAAATAATAATTGTTGTTTTGGAATATTTAAGCGCTTAATATGTAAATATAAACAGGTTTTCATAAATTATCTTTATCTTTAATTTACCTATGTCAAATAAGTTTCCATTATATATTTTTTTTGTAAAATATGTACTATCAAGATTTTGGGCGTTTTTTTTTAAATGCAAATAGAGATTTTTATTTTATTTCCAATTTTTGTTATTTTAATTTTAAGATCTATGATGTTCTATGTATTTTAAAGTTGTTTAGGTGTATCTGATTTTTCTGCTTTGTAATATGGTTTTGCTTTCATTCAAGATGTGTATATATTGTATGTTTCTGCCTAATATTACCGAGAATGGTAAAAGCCATAATAAATTAAATTTAAAAAAAAACACGGAAACTTAATTGCGCACCTAGTAATAAATTATTATTATGCAAATACTTGTTTATATTAATACTAGTGAGATGCCACGTTTCCCTTCCGTATAGGAAAATAGGTGTTATGCAGGTGTAACTGACTATAGTCACATGCAGCCTAGCTATATCGTTATCTGCTAGAAGGGTGGTCATGGGCCTGAACATCGCACGAAATGGAAGACAAAATGGAGGCGCTTTTAAAACTTAATAAAACAAATAACTGAAGATAAATCGCTCTCTTTTCCCCCGCCGACAGCCTCCGAACGAATACGTGCCATTAAATCTCTGAGGATATTGATTATAAATTATTATTCGCTTTGAAAACTCTGTAAAAAATAAATCTCATGTAAACCGCGTATGACCTAGATATATAATTACTATAATTGACTATTCAAATAGGGATAATCTTCCAACGGATCTTATTCCGACACTGACGTTCGTAGGCGGGATTTGGTTTTTGCTGAGTAAATATCAGTCTCCAGACAGCGTTTGTACTGTTGGAGGTGGCGCCTGCTATACAGCTTTTAATGAAAGCTGCCGTTTTCCGTCGCATTCATTGGTACTTAAATCTTTCGACCCTTTCCGAGCCATCCTAAATCTCGTTTCTTCGTTCTTGAGAAGCATAGCGCTTCATGTCTTGTTGACATGTATTTTGTATCTGTTTACTTCACAAATGTCAAAGCAAAACTGACATTTGCCGCCATTTGCAAAAATTATGGCATCTTTCGATAGGGTGATTACTTTTGCACCACCTTGTATAAAAACATAAAATAATACTTGCGCTCCACACAAATTTTATTTTGATTACAATGGGAAGTTAACAAAGTTATATTCAATCATATATAAAGTAAAATCGAATTAAATGAAAAAAATGAAAAAATTGTAAAAAGGTTTCAAGTATCTTCGTTGTTAACACGTAATTGAACACGTAAAAAAAAAAAAAATATTTTATTTTATAAATTTATTGCATAAAATAAGTATACATATTTAGTAACAGGGAATCTATATAAAACTAGTGAATAGAAAATGAAAACGGAGTGTTCTCTGTTTAGGATAGTCTCCATCTAACATGGCTCAGCCTGTTCTAAGATGAAGTGGATATTGCGCGTAATTTAATTTTTCACTCAGCAAATTTGGTTTTACTTTATAAACAGTTATGTGATGTAATTGTAAAGCATCTCGAAGTGATAATGTCATGGTTACCATATGCTGTTTTTTCCCATAATTACGCAATAGTATTGCATTGCACTTAGAGAAAAGCTTTTATCCTACAACAAGCCTACATGCATACATATATCACACCCCGAGAAGTACACTGTCGTGAATCTAAATTTGACTGTTTTGAGTTACGAATGCAGTTCTATGATTTTTTGAGTAGGATATATCATAAACTTCAGTATTCTTTGAAATCATTTGAGTAAAATATCGAGAAGAACGCTGCAGTAAATATGATTCTATAGTGTCTTTTTTCATTCTGTTATAGTCAAACGAGCAAGTTCATAAAACATTAATATATATTTATTTAAATTTTTACTCTCCTGCGCAGTTTACTTCTGGGGGTGCAATGTATTAAAATGTTTTTACATACTACGTGCATGATATAACGATTCACGTTTGAAGCACGCGAGAACCGTGGTGCCAGGATCCGTACCGTATTCCAATCAGACGTTAAGAGGTACGAGTAAGTAGGGTCTAGGTACCGATATCAATTTGTCGATATAACAGTACACAATACTTTGTATCCGCGTGCCAGTTAATATTTTATTTATTTATTTCAATATTAAATTTTAATATTTATAATAAAAATACAAGGTAAGGCCCATTCTTCTTCTGTTCCACATCCGCTCCTAAGGGGAGCGTGTGGACATCATCAGACGCCTTCGGGAGACGCTATCGCCGGCCAGTACTCTCCGCCTCCTCACGCGTCAAAGCCGCGTCCCTTAGTTCCGTCGAATAAAGTCGAAATACCGTCATTGATGGCCTTTCTGGACGACGGGAGCCATCAAGGGCAAATAAGAGTTAAATTGGGTTTAGCCCGTGTCCAAACCAGGCTCACCGCCGCATCCACAAGACGCTGCTTTGGAGGCTGCTGCGTCCGTTGTCGGACTTCAATGTTAGTTATGAAATCGAATCACCTTATTCCGAATATTCTTCTTAAGCACTTACTCTCAAAACTCAGAAGTTTGGTGTTTTGAGCTTTGGTAAGGTGCCGAGGTTCGCACCAAAAAAAAACAATGTTTCGCCTAGTGTCCGCCTCGTGGTCAAATTCTCACCGCGTTTGTCTATCATGCATGAGGTTTCGGATTCGATCCTGACATGGTTGACTATTTACAAAGTAGTTTTTACAATATTTTATAGTCCTTGGACTGGGACCTGAAACGTAAAACTGATCGTCGTATCTTCGAGTAACAAAAATCATCAAGATACGCTGCGATATACCAGTGCAATGGCCTATGCACCATTAGATACGGATAAGGGGATGATGGTCATGATAATGAAGTTAAAGTTACCGAGATGCATAAAACATAATATGTACATTATAGCACGTCTTTAACACGATCTTTGTCAATGTTTTCTCTTGGTGACATGCGCAAAATACTGATTAGTGAAAAGTCACCAATAAGTACAAATAAAATTTAGTTTAAGGCTGATTTTTGTCACCGGTTGCAGTTGGCGGTCTGCAGTGCTACGAGTGCAATAGTCACAACGACTCCCGCTGCGCGGGGGAGAAGCTTCCGGAAGCCCTGAAGAAGGACTGCTCGTCTCTCGACAAGGGGACAGCCTACACCATGTGCAGGAAAATTACTCAAGTCATAGAGTTCGAGGTCAACGGAATGCCCCCGGATAGCAGAGTCATTAGGGGGTGCGGCTGGGACGAGTCCAATTACAAGGTAACTGTGATTATTCGTACCATCATTTTATATTTATTAATTTACTAGACTTCTCGTACACATATTTTGTACATTGACGAGTTTGCTGCCGAATGGCAATTTCTTCCAACCAACCAATAAAATTAAAAGTAGTCGGTAAATTTATTAGAATGAAATTATTTAAAAAAATAATTGATTAATGTAAAAACGCATCTTGTGTAGGGTAATTTTCGACAGCAGATTGTTTAGAAACCTAAAAAATCTGCAAAAAAAACAAAAGCGGTCAAAAATGTCAATGAGGAAGCTCAGCGGTTTTTTTAATTATTTTTTAATTTTTTAATAGACTACTAAACAAAGCAAAAAATTATTTTTTTATATACCTATTGTTATTATCAACGCTACGATTTTTTTAAGTTTCGTATTTCTGAAATAACTCCGCGTGTGATGTCAAAGGTTCTCTTCCGCTTATTCTCTATCAGTTCTGCCCATTGGTTCATTCACGGCAAGAAAGCTGGAAATATTCCATAACTTTCCTATTATTGGTTGATTCATATGAGCCAGTGACATCATTCAAGGTAATCCGTTTTTTTTTTGGTACATTTTTGGGAAACTGCCGTACAATTTAATTTTACCGCGCGCAAGAAAACATTTATTGTAGCCAATTTCGCGTAGGGCTGAAGTTCCTCATTGTACTTTCAAAACTGTTATAAAATCTGCAAATTCTTGATTTTGGATTGAAGAAAAACACATTATTCGTGAACGAATCAATGTTGAATATTTTTGGGGTTCTGAGTTATGGCCATTAGAAAAAATAATTTTTAAATTTTCAATGAAATACCTGTACACGAATAAAACAACGCAAAGATATCATATAAAACTCAGATTAAACCAATCCTGACAACCTGACATATGCCTCCGAAACCTGGGTTATGACAAAGTATGTTGAGGGTACCATTGCGGCTTTCGAAAGAAGAATCCTTAGAGTTATCTATGGCCCTGTCGACAACAACCATTGGCGTCGTCGCTACAATAGAGAGCTATACGATATCTTCCGAGCGCCCGATGTAATCAACTCCATCAAGGTGGGACGCTCGAGGTGGGCTGGCCATATGATTAGAATGGACGACGGAAACCCCATAAAACGCCCAACTCTCTCTGTGCCACAAGGATGACGAAGACCAGGAAGGCCCAAAATGCGATGGATGGACTGCATCAGCGCAGATGTGACAATGTTCGAAGTGAAAACTGGAGAGGAAGAGCAGCAGGTCGGCAAGAGTGGAGGAGACTCCTGGATTTAGCCAAGGCCCGCCCAGGGCTGCGAGCTTATGATGATGATTGATATCATATCGAAGAAAAAAAAACGAATGGATGATATGCAATAATGCCTTGTATTATCTTTTCTTTTTTATCCACTATATGTATATTTACATTTATACTGTTTTTTATTGTAATTTTTTTTTTTTTGTAAATTTACACATTGTTTAGTTTTTTGTAATATTTCAATTTATTTCTGAGTAAACGTAACTGGTTATTATACCTCATCAGCGAACGTGGTGCGTGTGCAGGTGAAATACGGCGACGTGTTGGTATTGCCAAAAGTGCTGAGTCGTCTGGTGAAGATTTGTGTGATTCAATGTCGTTCCGAGTGGAGGGACTGTCCACAGACGAGCCATGCCTGGAGTCGGGCGTGATCACCATCCTCAGACATGAGGCACGGATCGAAGAGAGATTATGCCTATAGCCCTTTTCACAAGTGTCCTCCCGACCCACCCGGCCCATTAAATTAGGGTGGGTGGATATTCATTTATAATTTTATTTTTTTAGTTTCTATTCGCGGGTGAAAATTTTGCTAAAGGGAATCGAGTGGAGATTAGTCAGCCTAACGGTTAGTGCGTTTACCTGCCAATCAATAAATAACATTATTTTTAATTAATTAAAATAAGATAAAAGTAAATTCATGACATTTTATCGGGCATGGTGGATTTTTGCTGTGGTGTGAAAACAGTATCTCCGTTAAAAAATAAAAACTCGCCGACGGGCCGGTCTCGCGGTTAAGAGGGTTTTTATTTATTTTTAAAATGTTTCTTTTGAACGCTTCTACCTTATTCATTTTTGATGGATAAAAAAAAAGTTTAACTGTAAATTGTATAAACTTACAATATTAGAAATCAAACACTGATTTGAGTCTACTGAACACTTTATTTTATTTTTACAAATATAAAAAATATCAAAACAAAAATTTCGTGACAATTGTTTAGCCTTGTTAGGGCATTTTCAAACGAATGTGAAGATTAGATGGATTGAATGTCCTTATATAGTTATATAATTCAAGGTACTTAAGTAGAAAATAAAAATTATCCTATGAAATATAGCATGTATATTAATCATAATTGAGGGAAAAACCAATGGTAAACATGTCAAAGATACGACAAAGAAATAAATCGACTTAAAAAACATATAAAGTTTGTGTTATTTTTGTAAAAATTATACGCAATTATTTAAGATTTAAAACATTATTGATCTAACAAACAGCCTTGATTAAAGTCTCAATCTGTGATTCAAAATTATTTATTTAAAACTAAACATATTGGTCCAATAACGCTTCATAAACGCACGACGCCTAGATGCTGAATAATTTTATTTGATTACATAATATTATACGAGCAATACCTATTTATATTGTGTCCTTATGTTGGGTATATAACTCACGAGTATGTTTCCGTTGTGCCCTTTGTGAGACAGATAACAATATATAGTACAGTTGAAAGGCTATTAGTGCAAGTTATAGAAATCAATGCAATTACTTGTGTGCATTTTAAACATGATCGATTCACTTACGTGTTGATGCAATAACCTATAAATTCGCACTGCAATGTTAATATTTTATTCAGGACACTATACTCGCGTGATCTCAAAAATGAAAGAGATTCGATCACATTGACAGACCATTATAAAATTAGTTTCAGAGGGCAGGAACCAATTAGCTTTTTGAAACCAAATGAGGCGTATCGTTTGATTCATTCAGTGAATTTGCACAAATGAGAATACAAAAAACACAAATGTATTTATTGAACAGATCTAACGTGCGTTTCATTTTGAGATTCGAATACCTGCTTTAATTCGAAATTAGACTTCGTTTATAACGATTTTTTTTATCGGATTATAACATTAGGTTACACGTCTTAAAACTAAAAATGGTACTATGAAAATAAAGCTTTCCAACGCAAACATTTCAGAAATTCATCTATTGAAAATATTTGTACTTTAAAGTTTTCTGTCGTTTTTATATTATTTCGTCTTAAAACGTAGGTAACTACTTAGGTGCACGAGATTTATAGGTATTATCTTCTTTATATATATAATTCCTCTGTACGTGTGATGTCACCGTACTCCTCCTAAACGGCTTAACCGATTTACGTTCGGTTTTCAGAGAAACATAGATCTTTGCCCTGTGCGTGTTAATAGATATTAAAATCTTCAATCGAATATGTAAAAAAGAAGTTAGAAGCATAAATGTTTAATTCATCGATCTACCAGTGTTGCATTCGAGGAGAATGCATTTGCAAAAAAAATGGAAAGATGTTGTTTTTTTGTGTATAAAAAAAGTTTGTTTTTGAATGTTTACAAACAGTATTTGTTTTTTGTGGATCTCAATCAGATTATTTTCTTAAATTTCTTATAATTTCTACACATTTGTTTCTTTTTATTGGATTTTTGGTAACGCTAAAATAATATTGAATTCAATACATTTAAAAAAATCGTATTCCATAAAAGTACACACCTCTGTTGGCGAGAAGACCGGAGTTTGACGTTTGCAAAAAGAATGTCATATTTAAAATATATATATATATATAATGATGTTTTGGAATTCAACCATAAACAAATACCTAGGTACCTACTTAAATGAAATATTTTAATATTATCAATTTTAAGTTTTGGAATTTAATCACAAACAAGTAGTTTAGTTAGGTACCTACTTATCAATGAAAAGTCTTTTTCCGAGGTAATAGCAGGGAAGCCAACTTTCGGGCAGGACAACGTCTGACGGGTCCGCTATTTTTTCGTAAAAATACGTTTATTACGTATTATAAAAGAACGAGGAATGACTTTTTAAAAATCAATTTCATCATTCATGTTTTTTTAAATTATAATCATACTTTGAGGTATAATTTAATAGAGAGACGCTTCATATATCGCAAATTCGAAACCGTGTTCTAAAAATAATCGTTATTTATTATATTTTAAATTATTATATACCTATATAAGGCCTAAGCCAATTACAACGGTTACATAAAGAAATATAAATACAAGAATCTGAACGAAAAGAAAATAAAACTATGTATCAAAGACAAACAAGGGCAATACAATAATGGTATACAATATATTCATAAAAACAAAAGACATAAGACTTCGAGCTAAACCATGCCAATCCAACTTCAGCCCACATTGTTTTAGCCGCGAAGAGATCTACGAAAAGCGGGAAGATTTATCCCAAAGAATTCCAAGTCGTGTGATGAATTGACTAATCTACACATTCTGGACATTGAGGCATAAAAACAAAAGCTGCTCTTAGAAGATTTAATAAATAGCAGATTTTGACTTCCGGTGACACGGTTGTGAAAATGAAAAGAAATTGACTGCAACAGAGATGGGACATCACTTATAGCATTAAGTATTTTAAAATGCATATAAGGCCCATCTCAGTTCTACGTCTCTTCAATGAAGACAGATTAAGAGATTGCTCTATTTCAAAATCGGATATTATAAAAGTTACAGTAAAAAAGGACTAACTGTTTATGCCGCTTACTCTGAATTCAAAGCTGTACGTCGCGCCCCTTTGCACTGTTACACATTTGCTAAGCGCACGAGTATATAGGGAAAAACACAATTTCCCACCAAATACAAGATAGGCTCCGGAACCTATGTTGAATTGTACACAAGTGGGGTGCTTAGTGCCACATCTAGTTTATACATATACGAGTGTATCAATGTAATTAACAATGTTTTGAGTTTGTCCAAATTTTTGTAGACAAAAACTAGATTCAACCCACTAGGGAGTTGTTAATATTAACATGTTACAACAGAGATGTAAAACACTTTTGAGAAGAGAATACATAAATCTAGGCATTTATAGGACTTAAGACCTGTCATTGGCTGGTTTAAAGAGCCGCTTTACCCAATGTGTAACATTCACCATTCTGCTTGTATTTAAACATCAGTATTCCTTCAATTCTTCCGTCTGTTGATGCTTGTGAAGTTAAATAGCTGAAACCTTTATTGATACGGGTGAAATTCGTAGGATTGAATTATTTCATCTTAAGACTGAAAAGCCAGAAAATATTTTTTAATTTGGACAAATTCAAACCACCGTGGATAATTCCACCTGGTCTAAGAAGAAGTATACAAATCGAAAAATATTTTCAGGCGTTGCCAACTGATGGAAGAATTGAAGGAATATAGATGTTCAAATATAGGCAGAATGGTGAATGTCACAGTGTGTAAAGTGGCCACTTAAACCAGCCAATGACAGATCATAAGCAATGTAGATGCCTGGACTTACATATTCCTTTTTCGAAAGTGTTATTTATCTCTGTTGTAATATGTCAATATAATTATTGGTTTTTATAATAAAATAATGTCCTCTCTATTGACGTAACTGTACTTTTTAATTTTGCTTTGAATTCAGTCTCCTTTATATAAAAGAATAAAAAAGATCTCTCGCGATTGTTAAAAATGTTGAGCCCACACCGCCTACGTCACACATCCTCTAAATTGATTTGTAAAACCTCAATGAGAAAATACAATTTCCGCCGATCCATTGAGAAGTTGGTACCAAAGTGACCTCGAACCCTGCTCCACTTTGGATAGTTTACTGTCGAGATGTTTCTAAATTATGTTATTAATATTTAAGGCGATATCTAGTTGATAAATTACACATCATGGACCTAATTATAATTGACTGTCGTTCTTAACTATATACGCATCATCATAACTTCACGTTCAATGGGATCCATAGATAGCTAATTTATCGAACAGACTTAGTTCTGCAGCCTAGGTTTTTAAAAAGGTTCGACATCTTATTAATGTAGAAACAGCTAGATTGGTATATTTCAGTTATTTCCACAGCGTTATGTCTTACTGTATACTGCTGTGGGGAAGTGCTGCAGATGTTGATTCTGTTTTTGTGCTGCAGAAGAGAGCTGTTCGAGCAATTCACAATGAGTCCCCGAGAAGAAATATGTTTTAAAAAAAACAATATGTTGACAGTCACATGTCAATATATCTATGAAAACTTGATGTATGTACATAAAAATATTATTGAGTTTAGAAGAAACAGAGATAATAGATTCAACACTAGAAATAAAGATATCTTAGTTGAGCCCACTACTAGACTGCAATTTTTTTTTATTTTGCCTCAAACTGCATACGATTTAACAATAAGGTACCTCTTGAATTTCAGGCTTTGCCAAAAAAAAAAACAAAGATTTTGTCAAGCACAGCCGGTTTGGAAAGAGTAACTATATGTGCAGGACAAGACAGCTTGGCATTAGATTCGTGATTATTGATTTTAGTTTTTTATTTAAATTTTGTTGATTTAAATTTATTCGTTTGATGGGTTTAATTAAGTAATTATTGATTTATATTTTATAGTTATAATTTTATTGACGATTATAAAAGATTCGACGAATCCCATATAAAGAAAAATAATAATGTCGGCTTTTTAGTTGGAGCATAATATGGTGTCTAAGTTCTGAGCCCCCAGGCAACTCTGTCGGTTGCCAGCTTCTGTGCATCCTTGCAAGTCAGGTTCGCTTCCCGTATTTCTGACATGAACTGCGGACGAGCAGTCAGCAGCGGACGCCTTGGAGATCGAGAATCTGTTTCAAAGTAAATGGCTCAGATAACCGTATCGCCTCCGCCTGATGACATGTGTCATTGGGGTTTGCTGCGTCCGGTGTCTTATTTCTTCCGGAAAATGGCAGTGTTCGAAAATAGCTGGAAGTGCGGGAAGGAATAGCAGGCGCCGCATTCAACAGTATGAAGGCTGTCTGGAGATCGGATATTTCATCGTCATCATCATCATTCCCTTTCCCTTTCCTCACCTGATGGTGCAAGGAGCACTGAATTGGTACACCAATCGGATTGAATATTTACTCGGTGAAAACCAAATGCCGCCTGTATTACGCCTGCACAACACCTATTCTCCTCTACGGAAGCGAATCGTGCCACCTCACTAGGGGCTAAAGCAAAATACTAAGTTTTGAGAATAGACGTCTGGGAAGAATCTTAGGTGTGAAGAAATGAAAGAAAATATGGAAATAAAAAGTACATATACATATATTAAATAAAAAAACAACAAATGCGAATTTTGTATCGACAGAATCAAATAGACGCATAACTCATTACATAAATTATTACTTGGTATTGAAATAAAAGACAGCAAAATATTCAGACATTGTTTATACACGATTTTTCAAGGCCATACCGCGAAACTTCAGAGGAATTTTTTTTTTAAATCCTTTTTTTTTAAATCCTTTTTTTTTTAATAAAAAAAAAACATTGAGATGAAAATTTAGGGGTTTGTGAAAGGGATGCTAGTCCGAGACACTAAGGATTTTCTCAATTTTCAAAATATCATTTTTTATAGCAGAGATGTTGATTGGAGGATGATAATAATATGTGTAATTCTGTTTTCATTGGTGTTATTAGAAAAAATCATTGATTAAAACAGAGATGTAGAGTTGTTTTCGAGTGACTATATTATTTCTATGGGGGGAACAACCACATAAGTCAAAATGCCTTACTTTACAAGAGACAGCTTTTTGTGTCTCGGGACATTACAGGAATCAAATCTAACATTGAAAGAATATCCTTTTTTTCTCCATACTTATAGGAATTGGATTATTGCTAATAATCAGGAATACATAGTCATGTGATCACTCTTCAATGTAACGTCGTTTAAGACATAAAGTTAGAAAAGGTTATTCTTCGAGAAAACTTTTATTTTAGCCGATAACTAATAAATTTATTTGGTGTGATAAATCACATTGATAATACTATCCTTAATAACGTTATTTGACTTTTGTGTTTTGGAACACGTGTGAACATAGGTGCATACTACAAGATGAGCAAATAAAAAAAATGGATATGTGGTTGTTCCCCCCGCCCATAGATTTTTCACCTGAACACATCATGACAGTTTTAAAAAATAATCCGAAATAATAAGTATTGAATGTATACAAATATTTGCGTTTTCACGATGCCTTATTGAAAAAAACAATTTTCGGTGTTAGAATTTAAAAATTAGTTTGAGTTTTGGAAATGCCACATAGGATATTTAATCCGAACGTATTTTTTTAAGAAAACTTCATACGCTATTTTCAGAAAGAAAAAAAAAAGTTCTGAAAAAATAGTCAATTTGTGATAATTTTAACATACGATTAAAACGCATATCAGTAAATATGTCCAAATTTGTGTTGAGTAAATGCCTAGACTTCTATATTCCATAAGAGTTCCCCTTTCTTTGTTGAGATATCTGTCGACATTGAGGGTAAAATGTTTTTTCTCGTTCCAAACGTAAAAAGTTTGTTTTTCTTTTTTAGGGCAAGTGCTACCAACGTTCAGGCTTCGGAGGAAGACAAGAAGTATGTTCATGTACTGACGACTACTGCAACTCTGCGCCTAGAACTGCCCCAACTCTCGCTGCCGTAGGAAGCATTCTGGCAGTGCTCTATACTGCGCTCTCCCTGCGGTCATGTTAGGAGGAATCTAGTCAAACGCAACCATTACGCATTTTACTTCGGAAAATCCACGATCCACCAAGTAGAGACGCTGATTACATATGTTTATGTTCTTTGGTCAATTTGCAATGAGGTGTTATTTTGTTTTAATATTTCTTTTCTGTTTAACTCTGCCAAAACATTTTAAAATCGTGTTATTTTGACGCCCCGCTGAATTTTTAAAGAATTAGTGTATTTCAAAACTCCGCGATCAGCTTTCATTTTAACGTCACTCAGCGTCACCAATTTTTCTACGAACTCTGTGGATTTTTTTCTTCTATGGCCATTATGATTAGCGAACTAATTTGCGGATGATGACGTCGTGGATATTTAAAATGTGTTCATTTTTTTCGCATTTTAGAGAAGAAAACCTTTAGAAAATATAATTTCACTTAGGATGATACACGAGTCATTTTTTATGGATGTAAGCAGACCTTTAAATATCAAAAATAATTTGAAACACGTTGAATTATAGAAAATTAAACAACTCGTTATAAATGATGGGCTGAAGCATACGAAAATTAAACAACACTATATAAAATATTAGGTATTTTATTTACGTATATTTTATCATATTTTAATGTGGTGTTTTAATTTAAGTAAATCTACACAAATAATAACATTTTACATGAGGGATCATAAATTTGCTATGAAAACTTACACTCGAATTTGAAAAGTAATGTTTTCAATACCTTGGTTTTTTTGCTAATTTGATTTTGCAGATGTTATATTATTTCGCACTGACACCCTTTCATTGTACGAATTATATTATTATTTATAATATTTTGTTAAGTTTTGTTTTAAATTATATTTTATTTTCAATTTAAATCACAATGCTTATACAAAACATCAATGATCCATTTTTAGATTAAGTTCACATATAAAAATATTCAGAACAAAATTCGATTATTTGTAAAATAAAATATAACGAAAAAATGTAAATATTGTTCAATCTTGTTTTGATATGTTTATTATTAATGAAAGTATACAGTATGTGAAAATGTAAATAAAATTAATTTTTCTTTCCGTAATTTTGTTCAATGTTCTCACTGATAGCCTTTAAAAAGAGTTTTTTTTTCACTCTGTAACTATTTTATTATTTTTAAATAAAAACACGACAAGAAGTATTTTTAATTGATTAGTTATAACATCAAGAACGCACATATCGCCTTTAAATAGATGTTAGTTTACTTTTTTATGCAACTTTTATGTTGAAATCGAGTTGGTGTAAATCAAAAATAGATATATAATTATATGTGGATTGCTCAATTGTGTAATTATTTCATTACTCACTGCGTAACACTCACCATTCTGCCTATGTTTGAACATCCTACTTCCTTCGATTCTTACATCAGTTGATTTTTGTAAATTTATGACCTGGTTTTGTTTATCACAATTACTCTAATAAAGAAACTGCGTTTTTAGTTTTGACCACATTTAATTTAGAACAAAAACAAAGTTTAGTTTTTAACAAGCCGCAGTTCTAGCAAGAAACGTCAGCAGAAAAACTGAATCTAACACAAATAATAATGAAGGTAGGTACTCAATTGATTACTGTCGAAGAAAAAAAAATATATATCGACAAAGATAATTATTACTGTTTGATGAAAAGCCATCAAGTACCATATTTTATAGTACTTTATGGCGAAAATTGTTGTGTTTTCCGTAAGAAGGATATTTTTATTCCTTCGTAGGTTTTAGTTACAGAGATAACATTCAAAAGAATTGGTAAAATATTAGTTAGCTAACATAAATTAATATTGTTGAAGTGGACATACACGTTCAGAGACATTAATTTTGTTTTTAATGTTGTTTTTCTGTGATTTATAACACACTTTTCCCGCGAAAACTCTAAGTGAAATAAGAACAAAAAACGAATTTTAAACTAATTTCAATTATTTTATTTGAATCCGTTGGTAACTCGAAAAATTGGGCAACGCGTATTTTCAACATATTTTTTTATTACATAACTTATTTGCGGTCGCAACGCATCGAAATATAAACGAAAAATATTATTTGATTTAAAAAAAACTTTGTGCTTTTAATATTACTGGAGAGGTGCTTTAGAAAAAATATAATAGTATTTATTTGGAAGTAAAATGACCACAAGGTAGGACGACATGTTTTATTTTAATTCTTATTTCCTTTCTATTTATTTAATATTTGAAATAACTAGCTTGCAATATCATCTACGAATCTACATATATATAAGATAGTACATAAAAGTAATTCATTTGAATATTTTATTATAAAACTTATTAAATCATCTATCATCGTTATTTTGTTTTTTGAAAATAGATTTTAAAATACATTATTAGTATTAAAATATAGCCGATAGGAATTTTTATGAGTTTTCAAAAAATACTTTCCGAAAAACGGTTCAGTTTTCTAAATCTTTGACAATTTTAAAATCATTTTTCGCCTTTATAATACGAATTCCGTGAAAACTGGAAGCTTAATAGCGTTTAAAATGAGAACTTATTATTTGTTAGATTAGTTAAACTTCTATTTTATATACAATTTATGTGAAATGTGCTAATTTTGTATTGGTTTTAAAACTAATACAAAATATACGAATAAAAATTAGGATCTTGAAATAGAAAATGTTTTTCATATTTATCTTCAAAAGTTTCAGTTAAAGGTTTCCCACGATTTTCTAAACCTTTCCAATATTCATTATCCATCTTATTTTGTTTGTTCAATAACTTTGCACGTAGTTATTTAGATTCCGCAAAAATCTTCCTTTGTTTTACTTAATACATGTGAACTGTGAGTATACTTACATGTCATTGAATAACTCAAGTATATTTTTATGAAGACGAAATCAATATTATGATATAAAATATATCAAATGTATACATGGTATCAGACCAGAGACACGTCATCATTGTTAGCGATCGTTCTGTGCGCCTGGTAACTGTGTTTGCCCCATATACACATTTTAGGGTGATTGTACGCATCTAGCGTCTCTCTCTCTCGTAACGTTTTCACCCTAAGTATTTTACCCTTCCTTCATTCCACCTGTTTTCACGTTACCCCCCGCCTGTACTCTTCGGTCACGAAACCTTTTCGCTTTTCTGTTCTCCTAATACAAGTTGCCCCAGGATGACCCGATTTAGACGTTCCAAGGTGATTTGTTTTCTGAATTAGGTCACGTTTATAGACGGAGAAAAGTTAGCTGACATAAAAAGAGTGAACGAATTCTTTAAAATTAAAGCTTTGGTTGAATTTAAATCAATAAAAAAATAAACATATTTAATTTTATTGTAATAAATGCGAAAACTAAAAAAATACGTGATTTTTTTTTCGCAAATATCAATTTGATTATTAACAGTTGACGTTGCGATTACATGATGATAATTTTTGAAACTTTTGTTTTTCATAACGAACATTTTCATCAATGACAGGTTATTCAAAATGGCGCTGACAAAATATAACAGCTGATTTTGACCGTCGCGTCGGTGATTTTGCATTAATTGATACACTTCTATTTCCCATTTAATTGCATCAAATATTTTTAAAAAGATATATAAAAACCAAAGAACAAGTGTAATTACGATAATAAAAGTCATTCAATAAAATTAAGCATGTAGGATTTCTATAAATATGTTTTGAAAGGGTCATCGACCTAATAATACACATAGACCTTTTATAGTAAAACGTTTTTAAAAGTAGTGATACGAAAACGTACCCGTAGTTACCGAGTTTGTTTATTTACACCAGGGTTGCATTAGGGGATACTGCATATACTACAAAAATTGGCAAGATACCCATTTTCGGTACATAAAAAAGTTTGTATTTAAATGTTTCCGAACAACATTCGTTTTTTATGGATCGCAATCAGATTCTTTCGTTAAATTCCTATAATTTCTGCCCATTTATTTATTTTAACTGGATGTTGCGGAATGCTAAAATAATATGAACTCATATTTATTATATTTTTCAACCGTATTCCTACAAATGCACCCCTGTTTGAAAGAAAAGCTTCGTTTTTGTGACGCTAGGATTAGTTTAACATTAAAAATAAATAATTATTAGGTTTTGATGTTAATTACTTAAAGCTTTGTCAATCACATATAAACAAATATTTGCCAATGAAAAGTTAGGCTATTATTTTTACAATGTTTATCTGAAAGGTTTTCAAGACACAAGCAGGCATTTTAGTTTAGATTCTAAACTTCAAGCACACGTCACACCCAGCTGGCGGTCAAAAAACGACTAAATATGCGTTGGGCATCACTGAACATTTGGGCATCAGTTAAGTGTGTATGTGTATTAATAGGTGGATGGAAGGGAAAAGGCATACTCTAGTAATACATCTGCACCGTAGATAACAAAATATAAAGCAAATTGTTCATTATAACAGGTATTGTAAATATTTTATTATTTAAGATGTCTGCTGAAGAAATTTATTTGAAAAGAGAATTGACCGGAGTTGGAACATGCTCAGGAAATTTATTTGATACGCAAATAGACCCAGGTAATATTTTGAACCAAAATAAACTCTCCTTATAAAATAGAAGGCATTGAGCTAACTCACACATGTACAAAAAAACTTTGTCTAATAATGTTTACAATATAAGATTAATCAGATTATAATCATAAGAGTATTTAGTCAGACAAAAAAGAAAAATCCCTAATTTGGTTTTTAGGTATTAAAAAACATGGTTTCAAATTTAATAAAAAAACTTAACTAAATGTTATTTAATATAGAAACCAGTAAATTAATTTTTAAGGTACTGTTTTAAATCAACCTGGAATTGAAATTGAAACCTTAAAAATTATGGATTCAAGGTCGTATTCAACTAGCGAGATTGATGGATCTATGCAACACAAGTAAGAAGTTGTATGATTACTCAATGATATGTTATGTATACCAATACAATGTTATAAAAAAAATATTTTTCAGGCAATTCTCAAGAAAAATGACATGCGTATCGTCAAATTCATTGAATTATGCTCACAATATAAATGTTTTGGAGCATATGCCAGACTCTTTATTGCAGTCATCAGGATTGCAAAGAAAAATTGTAAAATCGAATAATCAGTACAATATATCTTACATGCAATCACCTAAAGTAGAACAAACGGAGAAATTGACTATAAACTCAAATGTGTTTAAGGAAAGACACGACGGAAAAGTAAAGGACAGCCTCCCGCATTCAGATTCTTCAACAAGTTTAGACTTTTTTGCTGAAGGAGAAAGAATGGTGTCCGAATTGTGTAATATTTCTACTGAAGCACATCCCGAGATGCCAGAGTTATGTAAAAGCAGTAAAGAGTTTGCATGCTCTAGGTGTTCAAATACTAAAAATGAAGTGGATCAAGAAAAAATATATGATGAGTCCATACCCATTCAAATCATAAAGTTGGCTGTAGAGGCTTGTACTGCAGCAGAGAATATTGCTGTTGCGAACAAGAATAGACCGTGCTTTAAAAATATTCAAACCATTTGTGAAAAAACTAGATCTAATGTTCAAAAGCCGGATTCTGCTGTAGCGAATTTGCATTCTCAGGGCGTTCCCTGGGTAATTAAGAATTTTATTTTTTCATTTGTTAGAATTCTGGATGGTTGGAAAGGTATTAAAGAACTTCTTTGTGAAAAACACGAAAGCTTCAAAAGAATCGAAAACAAGTATTACAATCCACAAATAAGGGAGAGCTTTATAGAATGGCAAGTTGCTACAAATAATATGTTAGATCATATTTACAAAACATTTAAAGCCTTAGATAGTGGGTTTCAAGCAGAACAACAAAGATATAAACAAAATGCCAATGGAATGAACTTTTCCACAATGCAAAATCAGAATAAAAAACAACAAGCAAGGCAAGTAGGAAATGGCGTTGTAGTTCATCCACAAGCGTACATTCCACCCTCAGTACATCATTGGGGGGGGAATACTTCTTATGGGACTTCCCCATCCCCATACTTGGCTCCAGGTTCGCTCTGCGGAAAGACGTTTCCTCAGTGGACCAACTTGACGGCTTTATCAAACCATCCACTGTCAATAGTAAATAATACTTCTTTGGTAAGGAATGATATTGAATCAAATAGGAGTTCTTTAGTAAACACAACAGAAAAACAAGAGGAGACAAAACTAGTAAATAATGTAGATAACTCCGCAAAAAGCTTTGGTAACTGGAATAAAGAATTTTCATTCAAATATCAGCAATCTCTGGTACCCAGTAATTATACAAAATTAGAAGATAATTCAAATCAAAATAAAGGGACAAATGAATTACCAAAATCTGTTGCTTTAGAATCAATGTCTTTAAATCCTGAACCATCATTCGATCGTAATGAAGTTAGGGAAGTTATTCCGTCTTTGAATGCTCATTACTGGGCAAATGAAAAAAATTATACAACAAATAAATGCTTTAATGATTCATTTAAAAATTTTAAATACAGCGAATCAGACATTCATCAAAGAAGTTTACCTATTCCCCAAACAGCACCAATTACTTCAAACTTTGAATCAGATAATGATATACATGACCCTACTAAAGTGTATATGAAGCCAGGAAGTTACAATATTCCTATAAAGCACTGTGAAAAATCGCCAGATTCAGAATACGGTGCTCTAGAGACGATGACCGTTCATAATTCTCTGATTTCCAAAGCAGCGGCCCCCAAAGTATTGAGCTTACCATTCTCTAAAGCTCCAATCTCTTCATTTCCTCCGCCCTTATTTGAATATAACAGCATTAATAAGAAGCCTCAGCCCATTGAACAGAATACCAACACTGGGAATGCTTATTCACAAGGATTGGGGTTCAGTAACATGTTTCCCAACCTGAATACGGGTCACCATACATATTATGATAGAGAATGGGAAGCAGCAAAGCAGATGGCCCCGAAACTGCTAACAAACATCTATAGCAAACCAAAAACGGATGCTGAACGATTATATGAAGCTCTTACTCCTCCTGAGTTTGTTGATCCGGCGAATAAAGCTTCGGAAGAAGTGCGTAACATGTCATCAATAGATGGGATCAGTTGGAACAAAGTTTCTCAAAACCTTTTTGGTGAAATTGCACAACCAATCAAGAAGTTGACGGAAGGTACAAGCAATGTTAATATAAATAATTTGATAAAGGCCGACAGAGAAAATAAATTTGCAGATTCAATTTTGAGTAAAGAACAGAATTCCGAAGAACCACAAAACGAATCTCAATATAAAAGTAATGTATTCTCCGTTCCAAACAAACAGAAAGAAACGATTTCACCCAAAGAATCAGTATCTGGTGATTCATCATATTTAGAAAGGGAATATCAATCGTATGGTGCAAGCAAGAAAGTAAAAAAGAAAAACAGTAACTTGGCTATTAAAACTCCTACCATTAAAAATAATGAATATGCTTTATCTAGCGGATTGAAAAGAATGGAAACCATTTTATTCTCATTGTGGAACATGGATAACAAGGGTGACAGCAAATTTGGACTAGATATTAGCAAGGTCTGTACAAGTCACCTTCATTTACATATCTTTTGTTTTTTCGGGGATTATTTAGTTTGGTATGAAAAATGAATTTAATTTGTAACTAATTCATCGTAAGACTTGCGTGCTGCATATAAACCTGCAATTTACGTAAGTGCCTCTTGCATTTGTAATTATGAACTTGCAAGTGTTTTGTGTATAATAAATTTCCATAAAGTTATAAGAAAATTATTATTATTTGTCTTTTCAGTTTTGGTGGAGATTTAAGATTTTGATTTAAGAAAAATGCAGTTATCAAACTATTATTACAGCATTCATTATGTATTATACATTTGAATAACTTGAGAGTAATATTCCTTTATTTTTTTGATATCATAAATTTATCATTAAAATAGGTATTTTCCAATTTTTATACTTCTTTTTTTTACGAGTTGGTATATTCAACAATGTTTGAGTATGTCCAAATGTTTGCAGACAGGCTTGACTGTCTCAAACATTGTAGGTTTATAAACCACGATTATTTATTCATTCAAAATTACACTCTTTTACGTGTTCTCAAACTTATTAAGGCTTTTTGGGCTGTGCCCGTGCTAAGCCATAATAATTAACAAGAGTAAAAATACATAGTCAAGTAGATTAAATTATAAAAACATGTAATGCTAGAAAAAAACAATCCAGAAAAATAAAGTATAAATAATTACTCATCAATTATACAAATTTATTCACATATATATTACGTAAATATTATTTTAATTCGGTCTCAGGGCGGACATGTGTGTTTGCTAAATAGAACCATAACAGGTAAAAAGGTTTTCACGGTCACTGTTATCAATTTGTTTCTTCTTTTTTGGGTGATACCGTGTGTGTTGGATTTGTTCCGACGTTTTGGCTACCATTGCAGGAGCCATCTTCAGGGTAAACTGAGTGTTTTGTAGAAAAAAAGCATGTATAAAAAAGACGACGGGCTGAAATTAAACTTAACATGGTTCCCAACACTACATACTACAAAAATGAATAGAAATGCGCTTACTGCCGACTGTGACACGGTTCAAATTACTAGTTCTTCAACACATACTTTTTTTCTACAAAACACTCAGATTACCCTGAAGATGGCTCCTGCAATGGTAGCCGAAACGTCGGACCAAATCCAACACACACGGTATCACCCAAAAAAGAAGAAACAAATGACTGGGAGAGACTGCAGCACAGTAAACAAAAAACACCTGGACTTAATATTTTAAATTACATTTTTCATTAAAAACATTTTTTTTTGTGGATTTTTAGGCTCCGCACTTTTATGAAGTTGTAAAGGACCCTCTGGTATTTTCGAATATATTGGACCGAATACAAAAATCATATTACACAGATGTCCACCAAGTAGCGCACGATATTCGCTCAGTTTTTTATAATTCATATGAATACTTAAAGGTAATTTTTAGTTAATATCATTTGGTGTGTATTGTGGACCAAAAACCTTTGTATGTACATAAATTCTGATTTAATACATATTTTTTAGGTTTACCCAGATGAAAAGTTAAGAGCTCAAGTAGATGAAATGTGTGCCTATTTCGAAAAACTTTTTTGTGAAGACATTTTAAATATAAGCCCCGCTGAGAAAAATAGAAAAACAAAGAAAAAATCCGAGTTTTTTGATGAAAAGCGGATCAATGTGTTTCATCGGGATGGTAAAAAATCATTAGAAAAGGAAAAGTGTCATACCTAAATTGGTATTTTATATTGAGTTGTTTTTTTTAAATGCAATTATTTTTTAAATACAGACTAAATTATGTGAAGATAGAATAGTACCTACACCTTAATAATGAATAATTATAAAACTGTGCAAGAAAATAATATTTATGCGAAATATTACAAAACGTCTAACAAACATTTTTTAATCAGAAGTAAGTATTTTTGATATTCAAAATATTATTATGAAATGAACTAGAAATTAATACAACTAACATATTATTGTTTTAGTTACTATAAGATCTACTTAAATTAAAATACATAATGATTGTTTAAATTTTATGGTTCTTACAAAATCTGCGGTTAAAACACCGTTAAATAACATTCTTTAATGAATTCATTTCATAATTTATTTGCAGTATTTATAAAGAAAGTTTATTAATTGCAGCTAAATCTATTGAATTGATTGGTAAATGTGTTTAGTTAGCCAAATACTAAATAAGCCTGTGAATATATTAATAACTTATTTTTATACAATTTTTATTTAGACTATTCAATAAAAATACTAACATTTAGAATGATATTTGTAGTATGTACCAAAAATCTTAAGTTTTCCGTTTACCATTGTGTACTGAAAGTCATTTTGAAATTATTATCAAAAAAACTTTTATTTGTACAGAGCGAGTGCCTCATGAATTATAGATAATAAGAACTTTATAATGTATGTCACATATTATGCAGTATTATAGGTGTAAAGTTGAAAAATGATATTATTACTAATTCAGAGTTATTAATTAAAATTCCTAAGGCAGGCGATTACTCTTCCTTAATCATTTGAAGAATTATAATTTCTGAGAATATGTATTATATAAAATAATTGTTTGTAATATAATGAATTATCTTTAATCGGGTAAAAGTTTCTCAGCAACTTTTATACCAACTGTGTTATATCTGTGATAGTGATAGGAAGGAAAAGACTAGTCATCAGTTTTGTATTTTAGATGTAAAAAAATGATATTTATTTCATCACGCGTGTAGTAAAACAATTTCATTCAATAGGTTTGTGGTCTGTTTATCTTTATTTTAGGATGAAACTCTATATTTCTGTTTAAATCAATAAATATATTTACTACAAGATTTTTTCATTGTAGTGTTTGAATTTACATTTAATTTTAATCAATGAGGAAGTTCAGTGTTTTTTTAATATATTTTTATTTGTTAATGGACTATCAAACTAGGCCAAAAGTAAATATATCTTTATGCATCATATTATCATCACCGGAAATCTATCACAATCGTTGGTTAATTTAGAACTAGTGACGTTATTTAAAGCAGTTAATTTTTATAAAAAATTCATACATTTTAGAGAAACTTAGCTGTACAATTAAATGCTTTGATCTTTACCGCGTTTAAGAAAACATTTTTTATATCCAATTTCCTATAGCACTGAACTTCCTTATTTGATAACTGGCTCTCGTAATGTTTCTTAAATACATATGCTATTTTAGGTTTATAATAGTGAAATATACTATTAAGTATCTAAACATATTTTTTTCTACATTAAATGAAAAGACATAAGTTGTGTCACATTATTTATTCAGGAAAAAAAAAGAGTTCATTGACTTGTCATAATAAAAAAAAAGTATTATGTAGGTAAGTTCATTCTAAATACCTATTCACAAAGCATTTTGGAATATGATGTAATAAAACATAGTTTTCATGACAAGAGATTGTAAGACTTAATTTTTGACATCCTTTACTAATTTATTATTTGATAATTCACTCAATTTATCAGAAAGGAAATATAGAAATGAATTCTTTTTTAACTGAGAGTGTGTCACGAAATGAGAAAAAAAACAATGAACAGATAAAAGTTCGAAGCAAACAGCACTCAGAATTCAGTTATCTAAAATCTCCTTTTTCCTACTGAACACATTGCATTTCTATTTATGTGTTTTCTTATAGTAAATAAAACAAAAAAGATACATACATATGTATTTATAAAATAGTAAAAATACTATGATTACTATTATATTGCATTATTATAATATATATTAAACAACAAGACTTAACAGTTAGAAAATTAATCTAACCAACAATATTGTACGTAGTTAAAATTGTAACTTTGTGTCAGAACTTAAAGTCTTATTAACAGCTGACGCTCGTTCTTTTAATAACTCAGTTTGCTCTTCCGTTAAAACGTTGGATTTTTTGTCAGAGTTCTTAACCAAGAAATGGCTGATAAATAGCCTCAGACCTTCCCTGAAGGGGCGGAGTTTGGGGGAAACAGCAACTCGCTGGAAAACTTCTAAACAAGTTTGCCAGTTCTTGTGGAGTAATATTGCCAACAGAATCTGTCTCATGAGTCGAAGAGTTGATTTTGTGAGATCAGAAAACTGCACAACCTGAAAAATTATGTTCATTATATTTACTTAGTGTCTTGTAATATGATGTACCCGACCCTTTCATTAAAACCATATTAAGATGTACCATAGAAATATCTTCTTGTCACATACATGCCATTTACCTGGCAACCTAACCAACCGTTATTGTCGACCGGCAGAAAAGTCATAGATTTAGTCTGGTTTAAAGTTAGGCCGGGTACAAAATATTTGAGACTGTTTCTTTTACAGCTCATATTGAGTTTTATTAACAAATAACAATAGATGGAGATCATTTTAGAGAAGGAAATATGGAAGTCTACGCATTTACAAGGTTTATAACCTGTGATCGGCTGGTTTAAGTGGTCACTTTGCATGCTGTGTAACTTTCTGTATAACATCACTATTTTGCCTATGTTTAAACATTGATATTTCTTCGATTCTTACAACTGTTGATTTTAGTGAAGTACAAAGTAAGTTGTCAACAAACATTTAGACACACTCAAAATATTGATTTTCATTATTTTAAAATACTAATAAGGGTTTGATAATTATGATTTAGTTGATTTATAATGCATAATAAATAAATTTATCTAAACAATAAAAATATACCTTGAGAACTGATATTGGTAACCCCTTCTCAATAAATAAATATGTTAGAAATTGTCCTAAGGTTGCTATTTGAAATGGTGGGAAGGTTTCAATCTCTTTCAGTTTATCCCATACACAGTATTGAATCGACATCTGTAATAAAAAATACAATTTCATCAAACAAAGCAACATGATGTTTCACTGTAAGGGCAGGCGAGAGGATAAAACACAATCTTCATCTTCCTAGTCGGTCCCTTAATGCTGAGGATCGTGATCACCATGAACACTTCTGATTAGTCTGTTCCACTCCAGTCTGTCCTCAGCCCGACAAACTGACTTATCAAATTTTAGCCCCGTGGCCACCTTTATTTGGTCAGTCCATCTATATGGGATTCTACCCCGACTTCTCCTACCTTCAACTCGGCCAGACATTATTGCCACAATATTGTGGGGTAATTACTACAACTAGGTAACTTCAAAATCAACATTTTGAGTTAACTACTAAAAACCCATTTTTGTATCCTCCTCCGTGAATGCTACAAATAGACAAGTAGTGCATTTAATCATCATAATATTATTACAAAGATACAAAGATGTGTTTGAGTGGTTATCTAAAAAATCTTGATTTTGAAGTTACCTTCTTCCTTGCTAAAGACCTATGCGGTCTGTTCTTCAGAGTGTTATTCCTTCTGCGAGGTGGATTCCCAGCTGTCCTTCCATCGTTTAGGAGGTCTTCTACGAGGACGAGTCCCGTGGCGTTCGTCCAAGTTACCAACTTACTCTGTCTTTGCATACAGACCTCGCTTCCTTTACATTCATAAATCTCTACATGCACACACGACGATTATTCTGATCTTTGATAAGTCTATCTTTAAGTATTTGTTGAATATGGTCATGCCATGTCTTTCTTGGTTTTTCCGCATTTTCTGTATCCATCCAGAATTAGATCATAAATCCATTATTTAAACCTACTGTGAAGAAGAAATGCTCGAAAGAGTTTTCGAACAAACATAAGATAAAGCTTAAAAACGAGTTGCCGCTAAGATAGGTACAATTTTTCAGATGTTTTGGGCGATGCCATAATTAAAAAAAACATTCCTAACTTTGAGGAAAAAAATGTTTTAAATTTCAAGCAACATTTCGGAACATATTGTCTTTCATTGTGAAATTTTGGTTTTTCACATTGCATTTGCCAGTGAAAAATTTAATTTTATAATTATTGTTTTTTTAATCTGTATTTTACTCAATGTAATGGTGAGTATTCTCCTAAGTATCGTGACTAATAAATCATTTAAATCTCTAATTTGTTGTATATTTTCGTAAAATATTGACAAATACATAACGGGCCGAAAACATTAGCAGTTTCAATATCATCTAAATATTTTAATTCTCAATGGTTTATTTTATTTTTCTATCAATAAAGAGATATTCTATTAAATTAATTTCAACTTTTTAATAATCCAACTCTCACAACAAAAAATAACTGCTTGTACTTCCAAAATAACAACCAAGTAAATCTATAAAATCATCAAAAATAGGGGGAAAAAAATCCAACAATAGCAATATAAACCATTTTAACAATAGCGCCGCGGTCAAGCTTCTTCCAAAATCTGTTCTACTCAATTGCTGAATCGAAATAAACAGTGTAGTCCTAGTTTGTGAAATAATCTTATTATTTATCATGATATGATATTGGTTTATTTTACCTGAAATTTTCTATCATAATCACAATACTTCTGAGCAAGCACCGCATAGAAGGGATTGTAAATCTTCTCTTGTAAACAACAAAAAATAATAATATTGATTAATTCTCTTTCCTGTTGATTCTTGAGTCCCAATTGCTGAAGCTTTTCAAATGCATCCATGTAATTCTGCAAAACAAATTGTTGTACATACAATGACAAACAGGAACAAGTTGGCCGCGATAAGTGAGGCGTAATAATTTAGCCAGTTAAGTCACAAGATATTTAGAATCAAGAAAAACGGTAAGATTGTCAGTTTGGGAAAAATATTTTGTAAAACTTTGCTGGACATGTTTAACCCTTAGACTACTAAACAACGATACAATGTTGTTAATCCGAGCAATAAAAGTCTAACTAGATTGTTGCTGACATCATAATCCCCTAAAAGGTAAATAAATTTAGGAAGCTGTTGCACTTCCCTGTAAGTGGTATAAAATATATTTTTTTAAATATATATATATATATATATTACATAATTTATTTCATTTCGCTAGTTACTGTTTTTTAAAGAAGTGGAATTGTTCATTTAAATCCACTTCGTTATGTAGTGTATACCGTGCATGTTACCACAACAACAGCCTTCGTAAAAAAACATATTTCCAAATAAACTAAAATAATTATTGTACATCATTTTCCGAGGTTCTAACCCCACTCTACCCCTCCCATTTTCTAATAGTGAGTTATTTACAACTCGTTGAAAATGATCCCAAAAGTCGAAATATTTGGGTATATAATAAGAATGCAAACATTTCCTTTTTTATTTTAATATGATCCATATTAAAAAAAAAAAACATTTAACTACTTCCTTGACGATAACTCTGTTTTAGCATTAAGACGTGTCAGTGAAGGCGTTTTAGAACGATATCTGATGTGCATATAATTTGGGAAAGGGCACATCAAACATTAAAATACCTCGACTTTCATATTTTGTTCTGTAAATTTTTCTCAATATCTGCTATAAATTTCTTGGTTAAAATTCCAATTGTTAATATTTTAATTGAATAGTGTGGATAAACATAAAATATTAGTCGATCATAGTAAAGAAGCCGTGTTAAGCCAAGTTTCTCAGTGTTCGGACTGAGGCGGGCGAGGGGGGCGCGGCGCGCGGCATATCAGACTCCCCCCTCCTCGTTTCTCCCCTGCAGAAGTAAGCAACCATTTGATTTGTTAAATATATTTTTTTTTAAATTTATTCGTTCGAAAAAATTATTTAAATGTGCCAATATATCTTCTTGCTCATACTGATCATCGTGGTTTCGGATGTGACAGGGTTTAGTAAACCCCCTGTATACATATGTTTGTATATGAATTAAAAAACATAATATAAGGTTTATCAGATATATGTATGCGTTTGAGAGAAATGTAAAAAAAAGCAGGAAAAGGAATAAATTACCTCTGCTGACATAATGATGAAAAATATATTTTTTCGAAGATCAGTGTTTATTCGCTGTTGAGCTGCCAACTCCATTAACTGGATATATTTTTTATCAGTTGGTTTTTTGGTATTACTTGATTCTTCTTTTTCAACCCTCGATGATCCTTCCCAAGCAGATCCCACTACCCACCACTTTCCCCGTTCATCGGCTGAAAAGAAAAGAAAACATTTTGACATAATTAAGATCATCCCCTTTCTACACCCAGTAGTGTTTAGGGGACTGCATTAGTAAACCAAACGCAGCATAATTCGATCATCTGTTACATGAAGGTAAGATGATCAGTCTTACACTTCGGGTGGCAGTGCCAGATAGATGGCCAGTAACTGTGAAACTGGCGTCGCGGGTTCGATTCCCGCCAGTTGCAAAAGAAAAATCCAAGAAAGATTTTTTACTCAATTGGTCTGGGTGTTGTGGTGTATTTTTCATTACCTCCTTCAATATCACTTCTATCCCACCTGCTGACAAGCCTCAAAATAGAAGCTTAGCGGGTTATTCCATTAAAAAATATGGATATATATATATTTCAGTTCAAAAAACCCTTAAAATCAATAGTTCACATCCACCCTGCCAGGAATCAAACCCAGGATCTCAAGAATGGTAGGCTAGTGCGCCAACTACCACGAAACGAGGCGGACTTATCTCCACTCGGTTTTCTTATTCAGGATCTGAGATTATCTGAGCGCAGTCATTAAATCGAAATCACTCATCCAGGGTTCAGGTTCCATTTCACAAACAGAACTGTATTCTTCATCCGCCTACAAGCATGTATGACATACAAAATACTGCTGTTAAAAAAACACAGTTAAAGGACATTAAACTTGGATCACCTTTCAGTAAGTCTTCTAATTTTATATTTAAAGGAACAATATAATTCCCTTTTCTAATGACGACTTTCATGGATTTCTTTAATTCTTCCATATATGACGGGTCATAATTGGGTATCTTGTTCATGTTGTTGTTTTTGATTGCTAATAAAACATCTAACAAAAATTTCACACGGGACCTGTAATAAAATAATAGTACAAAATAATACAGATTACTAATTATTAATAGTTTTATTAGAATTTCAAATGAATCCACAAAATTTTATTTATGTTTTTTTAATGTGGCCATTAAATGAGTCATTTCATTTAAATTTATGGACTGATAAACTGCTATCAAATGTAAATTAAATTTATGTACCTACTAAAAAGTTATCCAATGTGTGTGAAGCAGAGAGAGCAATTTTTCATATTTGGAACCCCACTTAATTTTTAGTAAAATATAAAAGGTGTTTATTAGAAAAAGTCAAAATCAGACAAAATGTGCCCGCTAAATGGTCAAATGTATGTTATGTAGTATTTTAATTTATAATATGTGTAAAAATATAGGTTTTAGCTAGTAGGTAAATATCACATACTATGAATACCGATAAAAATATATGAAATGGATTTAGAAAAATTAATTGTATTTTCAAAAATCTTAATTTATACTTATTCATATGTTCATCTACTACCTGCATCTAATTAATTATTGTTGGTTATGAATTTTTACAAAGAAATATAAATGTTCATGGAAGCAGAGAGAGAGAAAGGAAAGTAGAGTTGGAGCTATACAATGTCTTCTCCCTTTTATGTACTTTTTATTTAATATTCATATTTTTACTTTTTTATAATTCAATTATTTTTCCCCTCTCCTCCTGCATTCATAATAAATTAGTTTGAAATCTGTAATTTGTCTTACTTTTTTAAATTGTTCTTTTGAACTTTGTATTTATTTAAAGACTGTATGATTTCCTTAATAAATAAATATGGATATTGTGGAGAAATGTTTTCGTACATAACTTTAAAAAAGAAATGTTAAAAAAATATGTCTCTAGAAAAACGCGACATGTTTGGCAGAGATAATTGTGATTCATGAGGATGTTCTATAAAAATTTAAACGGTTACAAAGTTCAAAATTAAAAAGAATCGTGACGTTTTAGGGACGGGGCCAATGCAATGACCGTTTTTGTGGGAATTCAAAATTATAAATTCAAAAGTATACTAATTAGTTTTTTTTTTTTTATTCTACAGTATTTTATGGACCCTTGTTATTTTAAAATTGTAAAAAAAGTTATATTTCCCTGTTACAAGATTATAAATAACTTTATTTTAAATTTTAGTTTTGTTATTAATAAAATAAGATCAAAATGGGGTTTTTCCTATGCCGGCATTTTATTCAGGCAGAGAAAAAGGTGTCTTCTTCTGAAAAACATTCTTAAGTGCCCTCGAGGTGATTTATTACAAAAACAGCGCTATAAATCAATCAATAATTATTATTAATATATAAAACTTATATCGAACCCTTTAGTGGTTGCATCATTAAACTTGGAGGCTCGTTCTTGTGTGGTCTGAATGAATGTTTTAAGAGATAATGGGTCTTCCTTCCGAAGCACTCCGCCAACAGCCCTTAAGGCTACCAGGGTACACTCCACGCTCTTCTCCGATAGTTTTTCCAGCAATTTGTTGAGAATTTCGTACAACAAGGGAGCTTGGAAAATCTGGCAAAGATCAATAAATTCTCAGAACATGTATCATAATTTTTTTAATTCATAAAACACAAACATGTATATTCTTGCCATGATGTATTAATGACTCGACAATATGTACTTGTAATATGGTAGCATGTCTTACCTTAAAACTATATAAATGCGAGATGGCTAATATTAAATTATCTAACCGCTTATTTTCCAAGTTCTGCTCAACTTTCAACATTTCATCGAAGTTTTTTACAACGGTTTGTAAGAAATGAGCACCTAGAAACAAACAGATATTGTTTAATAATAAGAATGGAACATATCTTTTTTTTTATTTTAAAAATACTCAATGAAAGAGTAAGTTGTTAATTTTGAAATTGTTCATGTAGAGGACAGTCCAAATTTGGCCAGATAAGTTTTCATGTATATTTTTAGGAATACTGAGATCCAAATGACCAAGTTGATTAACAATACTTTAAAATTTTCAAAAAACCTTTGCGGCTCAGCATTTGAAATTTTACTAAATATATGTAAACAAACACCGACTTTTTACATTTATCGGTTTCTGGACATACCCACGTATTTTATTGAAAAATTTATGTGTTAAAACAAAATATATCATAGACAGTAAAAGTTTTTCTTTTCAGTCTGTGTAGAAGATTTTATTTTTTTACGTTGGTATAACAGTGAGAAACCAACAGATTTTTTTTTAGTTTATTCAGAAAAAAATATAAGTATTATAGCACCTGCTTTAATCCCAATACATTTTTTAGAATATTGCTAACCTACTCTTACAACATAGTTACATATTAATGACTCCTCTAAAATGTGCAGTAGGTTCGCATACTCTCGCATTCCAACGCGGCATCCCTTCAGCCACCCGCGCTTACTCTATGCCCCCCCCGTGAGGCTCGTAAATTTGTCCTCCCCCCCTTAATTTTAGCCTTTATAAGGCAGATTCCTAGCTCCAGAAGGCAGAGTAATTCGGATTCTCTTCTACCATTTTGCTTACATATCTTCTTGGTTCTCTCTGGTAAAGACACCTACTCAGGGCTCCCCTAGTTAAATCAGTCTGCTTCCTTGTTTGGAACTTTCTGGTACTAGGGAACGCCTTGGCTCTCGCCCCGTAAGATCATGTTATACCGATCGGTCTCTGCCACCTAGTCACTAACCTTATTTGGTTCAACCGGGTACTTTGGCCAGACGTATAATCTGATTACCCAGATACCAGTAATTGTTCCCTACTCAGTGAAGAACGAATGATGACTGTTAGGCCCTTTCGCCAACTTCTGAATGTGGTGTGAGACTTCAGTTACTAGGAAGAGATAGTTCGGCTGACCGAGGCGCCACGTGTTTTGGCCACCCAGATCCATAAATCAACCCCGTGTCGTGAAACAATAATTTGCCGCCTCTCAATCTGTAAAGTCAGTGCTTGTCAAACCGTGTAACCAACAATATTGTATTTCTTTAATTTGCTAGTGCTTGTACTGTATGTAATGTATGAACTAAATCAATAAATATATTTTAAACTAAATAGATATTTTATAAAAAATTAATATACATATTTACATTAACGTTTCCCATTATGTAAAAGAAAAAAAAAAATTGTATACATGTAATGGGGATTGACGTCTTACAATAATGTGTTTATTTTATTTTCAGGTAGCAAAAATTTTCAGTAAAAAACAGTGTTTTCAATCAGTGCTACATAAAAAGGAATTATTTATTTATTTATTTCATTTTATTTGGGATTTTTACAGCTATTACATAAACAAAATAATTAGAAAAATCTTAACAATACTAAAGCCAATTGAAAAAATCCACTGTAAATATAATGACACATAATATATAAGAAAAGAAGTTTAGTAATTTTATTTGTGTGACGTTTGTATTCATGTGTATGTGAATGTGTGTATGCGTGAATGAATGAGGGAGAGGATACATGTGCGTGTGGGAATGAAAGAGGGAGAGGGTGCGTTTGTATGGGTGCGTAAGTATGAAAATAATATATTTGCTTAAAACTTGTAAATTGTATTAAAAATGGTACAATAAAGAGCTTAGTAAAAAGTTAGAAACCTTTTTGTTAAAATTCAAATGACGAAATATAACTTTTGACTTCTTTCTTAAATATGTTGTATTCCTGACTGCACTGTTTATTTCATTAAAGAAAAATATTCCTCTGTTAGTATAATGATGTTGTATGATGTTGTATAATGTACATAAATGAATTACTGTTCTAGGGCCTTGCAAGTTCTCTGTGTATCCAAGTAACAAATGTCAAAGAGGTGAGCATAAAATCAAAATAAGATTTTCATAGCAACTCCAATCTAGATTCTTTAAGCTATGCATAATAATTATGCTGAGCTGTTGGACTTGCTCCACACCACACCTGCTGCTGTCAAATTAGCTATCCTTTCCATCGAATGGCCGTCCCTTCAATTCTCCTCTTTTTGGTTTCTATTCATCTTGACTTATTTCTTTCTTTTTTATAATTAACATATTAGTGAAATAATTCTGATTATATTTTGTGTCAAATACTATAATACTTTATGTACTTCTTAACCAAATATTGTAAGAGCCCTCTGGGCATTTATTAAATAAAAAAATAGAGTAGAGATTTCTGTTGTTTTTTTGATAGGCCTCATAAAAACTTACCAACTTCAGATCCCACGTTGGCATGTAAAATAGCAACTAACATTGTATGTTCCGCAGCCATCCTGTCGGGAGTAATGGCCCCCTGCACGAGGGCGTCCAACCAAAGGGAACAAAAGGCATTGTTCACTGCATTCCTACTGTTGGAGGAATACAGACCCTCCAGTTGACCCCCCGTCCAGTGCATGTTGCTTAGAGCCACCTTGTTTAGCAGGCCTGAAAAGGTTTAATAGCTGAATAATAAGGATCAAAATCTTACATACGAATGTTAACTTTTAGAACACAACCCAATTATGATCCAATTTTTCACTCAGATTCTATGCATGCATATAAATACTATGTGGAAATCGGAAAAAAAGACCGCAATGACATTTTTCTCATAGACATGACCTGACATATTAAAATTCAGGTCGGGACGAAGGCAGAAGCCAAGTTGTCATAGTGGCGCAGACTCACAGATCAGAAGTTTAAACCTTGCACTGCCAAAACTTGGTTCCCAATGGTTTCAAAAGTATATACAGGTAAAAATACAAATATTTGCATTTTGCTTATTGTGCATGCCCAAAGAATTTCGTAACAAAAAAATTGCAGTGGTATAGAAAGTAAAAATTTGCAAAATTAACATCCAGTATTCATCTACAAGAATGATCATAAGATAACCACACATATTCAATTACACAATAAAATATAGAAATAGATTTACAAATTATTGTGTAACATCATCATAACTCATTTGATTCTTGTTACGATACATACATAATTATATAATACAACGGACTCTCATTTTACAAGGTGGATACGTTCCACGCTGTGATTTTTATTTCCTAAAATAAACAATAATTGTGAATAGATTTCCTTGAATAAAAATCCATATGGTTTGTTTCAGGCAAAACAGTGAAAATAATATTTCCTGTTGCTGTGACAGTGTTGGCAGTGTCGCTCTAGTACTGTTTGACCTTTACTGTTACATATTGTTAAATTAATGTTAAAAAAAAATGTTTTCTGCATTGTGGTATTTCGAAAGTATGTAAAACGGGAGTCTGGCATATGGTGAAAAACAGTGATTTTCCGTTACAATATTTGAGTTTGTCCAAATGTTCGTAGACAAAAGACTGGATTTCACCCCCTCGGAAGTCATTAAGATTAACAAATTACAACAGGGATGGCGAATACCTTAAATAAGAGAATATGGAAGTCTAGGCATTTACAGGGCTTATAACCTGTCATTGGTCATAAGCCCTGTAAATGCCTAGACTTCCATATTCTATTATTTAAGGTATTCTCCATCCCCGTTGTAAGTGATTTTCCATTTTTGTTTTATTTAGTATAACAAAATAAACTTTGTTACATATTATTTACCTTTGATTTGGCGCTTTAACTGTTGAATTTCTTTGCTATCTTCTAATTCCTTTTTAACCCGTAAGTGGGGCGGAACATACTTCTTAACTTGATTCTGGAAAGCAATTGGTCATGTTTAAGAATTTGGTTTGTTTATACGGTAAGATTTGAAATGTTATTCTACATGATTTACAGCCTGTCATTACACAATAGGTTAGTTAATCTACAATGTAATGCTGACTACAAATGGACCCATGGAAGAATCGTATTAACTTTACATCAAATTAATTCATCATACTAAATTATTTCAATCGTTCAATTGCTAGTCTTTTGATTATTAAATTCATTTCAGAATTGGATCAAAATTTTAAAGCAGTTGTCGGTATATTAAATTAAACAATTTATTAAGCATAATGGATAAAAAATATACACAAACCGTTATGACATTGCCATCTTTATCACGTTGCCGTCCATATATATCTTCCCACACATCACCCTTCTCTTCGCCTCCTGATGATTCATCTTCGTTCTCTGACACTTCATCAAAGCTATTAGATTCCATACAGTCATCGGTGTCTTCATTTTCATTGTCAGATATGGGAACTTCTACACTATTTTTGGCCTTGACTTTTTTTATTGTTTTCGGGTTCATTTTTGTTTTGGGTGATACATCAGTATCTGGTTTTTGCTTTTTCTTTTTTGGGTTAGAATCATCATTATTTTTCCGTTTGAGATTTTCTTTGTAATTCTTTTCACCTGAAAAAAAAGTGATAGCTTTCTGCTGTAGAATTATATGAGTTTTTTAGAAATATTATGTAATAGTGAAACCTCTTTCTTACATTTTTCAAGGACACAATAATAAAAAAAAGTGCAAAACTGAGGAACGCACTAAAGTGGGGAAATTAAAAATGTATGGAAAAAAAAATTACATAAAAATAAAGTTAATGCTCTAGACTATAGTGTCAATTTACCTATTTTCAATGATTTCATTAAAAAGATTTCAATATTTTATAGTTTTTGAAAGGGTACTTTTGTATTTATTTTATTTAAAATAATGTTATACATAAATACAAAAATTTTGCACAAAAATAAACATTTTAATTTGAATAAAATACATACAATGGTTTTTCCTTAAATGTGGGAAAACTTTATTTATATAAAAAGCAATAAAGAAAAGAAGTAAAATCGCTGGAAGCTGGAATTTCGACAGTAATTTAGATTGTATTTTTAAACCGTCTTCTTTTCACATTATGTTAATAACTTTAAATATTTCCATTGTTAGATTTTTAAGTTTTATTTTTCCAAAACGTGTGTCAAATGGTCGAATGCATGTCGCGATTTGTAACATGTCAATATGGTGTTTTTATTCAAATGAAAACTAACCCTAAAAGAAGACTATTATTTTATTTTTTATTAACATTGATAAAATTACAGAGTATCCAATCCATTCACAATATATTAAAAAATATAAGTAACAGATTCATTACATAAAAAAAAGTAATGAAAAATTAAGATACATACATATTACAATTTGGAAATTGCCTTCCTAAGAGAAATCTCACTGGCATGAAATATATCGATATTCGAGGCGATACGATTGAATAAAACGATTGTTCTACCTACCAGCATAAACATTGGTAGGTTGGTTCTGCATCGTGGTAGGTAGAACAACCTGTGTTGCTTTTTTTGAAGATAATTATAAAGGACAAATGAACCGAATTCTTTCAGATTATCTGAATTATGTATGCGACCACCAATCAGTTGAAAAAGGTGAACACCCAAACACCCCTTCTCCTCAACAATGACTGGTAGCCTAGGCATTTCTAGTAAGAAGTCGGTCAGGAAAGCCACGGATAATATTTTTTTTGCACCATCTCCATCATTAAGCAATATGTGATTTCATTTGGCGACCAAATGATGGAACTAGTAGTTGTTTACCTGCTTTTATTCTTCAGTTCAGTTTGGGCACACGCAGTAATGTTTTTATATTGTCATAATTTTGGCTTTGTGTCAAATCAAATTAATTTGAAAATTTTTAAACGTAAATCTGGGGTGGTGAAAATTGAAAAACAAAAAAGGTAATTGGGGGAATATTTGTACGAGAATAAATGAAGAAAAATGGGACCATGACCATGGCCCACCAAAAATGGGAGAATTGCGGGGAACAGAACAAAAAAAAAGCGGGAAAACATAAATTGAGGAACGTAAAAATGATGTTTTACAGTATCTATAACATTTTTAATACTAAGGGATTCAATATTATTGTGTCGGGCAAATTTGTGTACTTACTAGTCAAATTACAGTATTTAAAACAATATTTTTTACATAACACAATTTACATATCAACCCATATCTAATAATCTTTTCACCAAAGTTTTAAGGAATTATTGTCGATATTTTTGTACTACATACATTGATTCAAAACAATACTACAAAAAAAAAAACTATGTTATACCTTTATTTTTTTCAAAACTTTTTTCACATTCAGATTCCGCGCTACTTAAATTTTCAAGTAGCTTATCCAACTCTGGACATTTAACAATTTCAGGCTCAACTTCTCTTTGATAATCTCTACCATAGGTGTTAATCACTTTCCCGTTTACTAAAATCTTTTTATTATTAGCCTGATCTTCAGAATGATCATTGCAGCAGTCTGAATTACTACACTCTGAGTCATCAGAACTTGGCATAATTTCTTCAGAGTCATTGTCAATTTCCATTTCTTCTTCTTCTAAGTCAGACTCTATATCCGAATCAATCGAATCATTAACAGAAGTGTTATTGAATGCCCTCGAGGTTTGAATGGGGACCTCGATATTCTTTTGGTATAAATCTAAGTCTTGTTCAGTTTCTTCTTTAACCGGAGTGAGATTACCTGGTTGAAATGACTCATCAGGAAATGAAGACATACCTAAAATTGGTGAAACATTAAATTGACAAAAATTGTAGTGATTTTCTTTTACATATTGTAAGCTATTGATGAACTATGTGCCGGTTATGAGCGTAAATTCTAAATAAGTTATTTTTTAAGTACACAAATTTGCTTGTTCCAGCATCAAATTTAAATGTGTAGAGAAACTTACCAGAACAAATCATGCCCCTCATCTCATCATCCATGTCATCTTCTCTTTCATCAGATTCTTCATCTTCTGTTTCGTCTCCTAGATTCATATCAGAATCTGTAAATAAAATAAAACAAAGGCACGTGACAACTGAACATGATTAATGGTATAGATTGAGGTGATTTTCACAAAAATGGCGCTATATAAATTATCCAACTATTTGGATTTATCAAGTGTATTTCGTAGTTACCATTATATTTTTGAAGTTTGATTCATGACATGAAAAACATAATTCAAAATGTTTTTCACTGCATTTTGAAGTCCTGGACTGGCAATTTATGCATTCGAATTTGTGTAAATAAGAGATTAAGATACCTGCTAATAATAGGAACGTAATAAAGGAATGACGATGATGATAAAAATCACAACTAGTAAAAAGAGTAAAAAATACATAATATTGTTTAAAAATTAACAAAAAAACATCATACCAGGATCTGAAAAACTGTCTTCACTGTCACTTGGAACAGTATCTTTTTTAGAATTGTTATTTTTCTTGATAACTTTTGGTGAGACTTTCTTAGTTTTTTTATTAGTAGAATTGTCTTTTAGTTTTGACGATTTCAATTTATTTTCTTTGTTGAATTTTGTTTCTATCACTTCATCTTCGCTTTCAGTCCCAAGATCATCAAAATCATCGGACAGATCTTCGTTGTCAGATAAATCTGAATTACTAGAGGCATCACTGTCCTGGCTTTTATTTGGTGATTTTTTTGGATATGTGGCAGTGGATTTTCCTGTAGCTATAGCAATATCTTCTTCAAAGTCTGACCCTGAACCAGTTTCTGCTAGATGCTTCTCTGCTGCTATGGCAGCCTGCATTGTGCGCTCATCACATACTTCTAATAGATCTGAATATTGTGATTAAGAAACTATACCAATCATTAATTTCTGATTCCGACAATTAAAAATAATGAACCAAACAAGCAATAGAAATAATGCATTAGAAGTGAGATCTACGAGCTCTAAATAATAATTATTTAAGCATGTTTATTAAAGAGAATTTTTTTTAATGCATTTACTCATTGACAATCTATTATTTCTTCTGGATTTTATTTTATTTATATGTGTAAAATTGGAGTCGGCATTGCTTTGCAAGAAGATCTCCTACTGTTCAATGAGGAAATTCATTGGTTTCTTTATTTGGTAATAGACTATGTTATCAGCGCCATGATTTTTTCCCCTTTTCCTCGGTGAGTTCTGGTGATCGGTCAGTTGACTTACCGTAAACCGGAAATCTATCACAAAAAAAAATATTTTTGTCATGTTTTTCAGACGTTTTCAAGAAACTTTGTGGTACAATTGAATGCTCTAATTTTTACCGCACATAAGAATACATTTTTTGTATCCAATTTTGGAATATGCTATATTCATTTATATTTACATATTATTCTTTTTTGATTATGCATAGAGTTCATACTGAATTATTTGTTAAGACAAAAAACGTCCTATAAGTTTTATTTTGAGAAAAATTGGTCTCGAAATGGGTCGATAATTCAGTGGTGTGAACAAAATAATATATTTTATAAAGATTATTTAACTATTATCGAAAATGAGCTTATATCTTAAACTTCCAAGTAAAAAAAAATAAAATGTTTTTACGGCGTTTCAACATAAAACCTAAAATAAATGGAGATCATTTTGCTTTTAAATATGAAATTTAGTGCTATTCGAAATTTCATCGCAAAAAATGTGTCCTTGGAGGAAATAACAATATGATCATAATAAGAATTGGGTTGTGGTCCCGTGGCTAGTGTTGCGGCCTCACAGATCAGAGGTCCGAGGTTCAAACCCAACTTGATTCCCATTTTCTAATAGTGAGTTATTTACAAATCGTTGAAAATAGCCCCAAAAATCTAAATATTTGGGTAAATAACAAGAACGCAAATGTTTCCTTTTTTACTATAAAAAATTATACAATAATAAGAGTACTTGAAGGGAGAAACTTCTCTAAACTGACATCACCAAAATATTTAAAACTATAAACATTTTAAATACATAATCTTATTAAAAAATTACAACAGGGATGGAGAACATTTTAGAGAAGGAAATATGGAAGTCTAGGCATTTACAGGGCTTATGACCTGTCATTGGCTGGTTTAAGTGGCCACTTTACACACTGTATCATTCTACATTTTGCCTAAGTTTGAACATCCATATTTCTTCAATTCTTCTATCTATAAACATTTGGACAAACTCAAAATATTGTAACACAAACTTATGTTGTCAACATTCAAAAATTAGTTCGCCAATCGTAAACGCCCGTCCCACAGATTTTGTAATGACGTGACATGTAAAAATGAATGCAGGGATTTAAGAAATCTGAATGTTTAAAAAATCATAGTGGCGTTAAAATAACGCAAATTAAAAAAATTGGTTTGGCATAGTTAAAAAGCACAGTATTATTTTTATCTTAATAGCATAATATAAATGCCCATTGGGTGTATATATAAATAAATAAATAAAAATATAATGGATATCACACATAATAGCAAAGGATACATCCCAGACCATCAGCAGCAAAACTTTTGGAGATATTTCCCGATTTTCTCTTTTTCAATTTAAGTTGTTTTTCTAATTTCTTGATGATTTTATCTTCTTCTTTATTGGCTTTTAGCAGTTGGCTATTCCTTTGCTGTTTCATTTGGGTCTTGAGTTTTTCTTCCTTTTTTTTGGCGCCCTTATTTTCTTCCAAAATAATATTAGACTTGTCAATAACAGTGCTTTTAGCAGGATTCTATAAAAATAAAAATGATCATTTTAATATATAAGGTTGGGGAAAAAGTAATTTCGTATTTCGCGCCCTTTTTTTTCAAGTATATCTTGTTCATTATTAGTCACATCGGATCATATGATATGGCGTTGTAAAGGTGTGAGTGTATACTACAAACGCTTCTTTGACCATTTTGCGCTTGGTCGGTTCAGTCGTGAACTATCGTGCGTCGAGTATGAAGGTCTCAAAAGAAGAAATTAGCAATATTTTACATTTTTACTACCTGAAAGGGAAAAATGCGTCCGAATGCGTCAAAAAAAAATTGCGATGTATACGGGGCCGATACTCTTTCGGTTTGTGCTGCACAACAGTGGTTCGAGCGATTTCATTTTGGTGTAGTGGAGATGAATGATGCAAACACTCTGCCAGGCCTGTCGTGGAAAATGTCAATAAAATCATAGAAATATCGAGATAGACTGTCATGTTAGCAGTCGTAGCATCGCCCAGGAGCTGAATATTGATCATAAATCCGTTTTGAACCATTTGCAGAAGGCTGGATTTAAAAAAAAGCTCAATGTTTGGGTGCCACTTGATCTGACACAAAAAATCTCATGGACCGAATTTCCATCTGCAAATAACTGCTGAATCGCAACAAAATCGACCCATTTATGAAGCGGATGGTGACTGTTGATGAAAAGTGGGTCACTCACACTGGGCCAGGAAGGTGTTGCTGAGTGTTTAGTGGGATTGGCAGGGAATACTCTACTAAGAGTTGCTCCCCTATGGCCAAACGCTCAATTCTGCCCTCTACTGTGAACAACTCGACCGTTTGAAGGTGGCGATCGAACAGAAGCGGCCAGCATTGATGAATAGGAGAAGAATCGTGTTTCATCAGGACCATGCCAGGCCGCACACATCTTTGATAACGCACCAGAAGCTCTGGGAGCTCGGATGGGAAGTTCTTATGCATCCACCCTATAGTCCAGACCTGGCACCAAGTGACTACCACCTGTTCCTGTCTATGGCCAACGCGCTTGGGGGTACAAATTTGGCCTCAATAGAGGCCTGTGAAAATAAATTATCCGAGTTTTTTGCCAATAGGGACAAGGGCGTCTACGAGAGGGGCATTACGAAGTTGGATTCTCATTGGCAACAAGTTATCGAACATTTACAGGGCGTGTAACCATTCAAGAGCTATTTTAAGTGATCGCTTTACACATTATAACACATCACTTTGGCTATGTTTGAACATCCGTGCAATCATAATTTGGTAAGTAAAATCTCACTGGCATAAAAAAGTTTTCTGCCTTTTTATTTCCTAAAAATAAACAAATGAAACAGTTTAAGAAATATTTACATTCAAACAGATGAATTCAAACAGAACTATCAAGAAAAATCCAAGTTAAAAGGCCGTTTACACAGAATATACAATATTGTTTTGTCCCAAGACTCAACCATTGTCTAAGTGTAAACGGCAATTTGTAGGACAACAAGTTGTCTCAAGACATTGCCACCAAGATAGACGGACAGGCTATCCCCGCGGAACAATGATTACCCCCACAACCAAGAGCGGCCACGTTGTTCTCGTGTGAACGCATACGGACAGGATCTTGTGACAATAGTGATTTGCTCGACATAAACATGTCACTCCCAAAAAAATTTAACTGATGAAAATTTCAACAGTAAAAAATTAAGTTTATTATTTAGATCGTCTTTTAACAATTCCAATACACCCTGGTATAAAAGTATTAATATGTTTCATGAATTCACTTATAAAATTGCTTTCGTGTATTCATTTTCGTAGCGCTCACGTGTGAACAGCGGCCGAGTTTTCGTATTGTCCCAGCATTATGTCCTGCGCAATCGAGGCTGTCCACGAAGCAAGGACATGAAAATATTGTCAAATCTATAGTATTGTCCAGATGTAAAGGGCCCTTAAGAAATAATTTTAACTTATTTACACTTGCCAAAATTAAACAGTTTTTGAAAATAACGCATAATAGTCTCAGTTTTTTGTTAGAAATAGGTTTTTGATTGGTGATATTGCTATGAAAGACTGTCTCGCAGAAAATTTAAAAAATATATTTATTAGTTACAAAATAATTACACAGCATCATTGCCACGAAGTAAATCATCTCTACATAAATGTGGAAGGTTTCATTTTATATTCAAATATACATATTTGATTACTATGCTAATGTGATTTCAAATTACCTTGTTATTTTTATTCTTAATCTTTTCTAAAGTCACGTGGAGAGGAGTATCTTCATCGGTTTCTTTAGGTGCTTTTACAAATTTTCCAGCCTCTTTGGAATCACTGCTTTTAGAAAAATATTCTCGCTTGTGAACTTTTTTCAGCATTCTCTTTTCTTTGCGGATATCTTTGCGAGTCTTTGGACCAACGTCTTTTTTTATTTCTTTTGTTTTTTTAACTTTACGTTTCTTCCCTTTGAATTTCGCCATATTTTATCTAAAAAAAAAACATTAAACACATGTTTTTGTGAACGTATGTTTATCTATTCTAATGTGCGATATCTTTATAAATTTTATTAAAAGTAAATGTTTAAACCAACAAAAAATATCAAAATAGCTTGAGAAAATTGGTGCAATGTTAAGAATTGTAACTGAACAATTAAAATAAGAATATTAAATTTATAATTTCATTATTGATGTAACGATGGATTGTTATAGCGATTTAAAATGGTGAGTAAAGTTAAATATAACATCAGTTGTAATTACCATAAATTAATTGCACTGAATAAAGGATAGTTTAGTTATTTTTCAACATAAAAAATAAGTGAGATCTATCTAATGTAATACATAAAATGTTTCCTAATTTATGACTCGACAGGCTGACATTTAAAAAACGAGGTTAAACGAGGCAAAAACAACAAATTCAAGCTGATTCCATAGATAAGTTGATTAAAAGAAAAAAACATATTCTAAACTCTGTTGAGAGCTGAGGCAGTCGAAACCCAAGATATTTATTTCGTTTGAAAAATATTGTTTCTTGTTTCGTTTTAATTACTTTTGTCAGTCAACATGTCCATCAATTGATTTTTGTGAAATATTTTTCATAACTCCCTAAGCCTCAATGTTAAAAGCTTGTCAGTAAATGGGAAAGAGAAGAAACGGAAGTAACTTTTTTGCTACTTTTTTTCATGAAAAATACACCACAACACTCAGACCAATTGAAGATTTTTTTTTAACAGTTTCGCAGTTGGCCGTTTAACCAACTGCGCCAATGCACCTATCAGATAACCTTGTTATTTTTGTTCTTATTATTTTCAAATTACCTTGTTATTTTTGTTTAAATGTACTGGGTGAGATTTATCCCGATGAATTATTTTACCTCTGCTAGACAAAGTCTGAAAATATTTTTTACTCTCACATTTAGTTTTCTACCAGTTTGTTTAATCAACAATGTTTTAAATATATTTAGTTAAATGAACAATTTACTCCCCTCTCAAAAATGTTTTCCTTCTCTGTTGTAAACCAGTTTTAACAAATGTAACTCTCCAAGGAATGAAATCTAGCCTTGTCTTCAAACATTTGAATATATGAAAAAAAAAATCAATGGTTTCTAGAATAATGTGATATTATCTATTTATATTTTCGCAAAGTATGGTTTTGTAGCCAATTCTACTTGGGTATGTACATACTTAATCTATGACCACTACATGGAGGATGTGTTATGCACAAAACCTCTCCTAGCCCTCTATCGATAGCTAACTTCTTTGCGTTCTTCCACGCACCATTAGGAAATTAAAATGAAATAGAACGTTGATATCAGAGAGGTCGGATAGGAATTCGAGATAACAATCATTTACGGGGCATCCAAAAAAAGCATTTAAATCTTTCCCCTCAAGCTGACATTTACAGATGGCAGAGTCCAGGAAATGGATTCTGAAGAGGTGTAAAAAAAAGTCGAATGGCTCTTTCTCTCCGTTTTTGGTTGGCAATGGTTTTATGTTGTATCTAGTTTCTCATTCCATTAATCTTTCCTTTTTCAATATTTTTCTATGCAATATCATGTTTGACGTTTGACACCGCTGGATTATTGATGTCAGCATGTGGGGTGTTTATTTACATTTTCGCAATACATGGAAGTATTCACAGCTTGGCATGACAACTGAAATTTGAAAATAAATAACCAATAGTGATGTATCCTAGTTTTTTAGTACTTAACATGCATGGTCGTTACTGAAAAGGTAATGTCTTCATCAAAATATTTCACTGATGAAACGAAGCTAACGGATTGTGAAAGTGATGTAGATATAAAAAATACTTTTCGTGCTTTAAGTGATATAGATTCTAGTCCATCTGTTCGTGAATTTTTAGAACAGGAGAGACAGTGCACTGAAGATAATGACTTTAACATAGATAACATTTTTGACCAAATTAATAAATTACAAAACGCTTCTTTGCATAAGAATAATAAAATAACACTTTGTAATTTTGACAATGAAAACATTGAAGAGATACTGTCCCAAGCCGAAAAGTTAGTTAAGCAGACTTCAAAAGAGAATTCTGGAAAGTCTATGACAAAGTTAAATTTCTCAAATGAATCCACAATTAGAAGTGTTGAGAGACACCTGTCTACCAATACAAACTCTATAGTATTGAACAGTTTGAAAACATTTGCTTCAAAACAGCACCTTCAAAATAAGGATTGTGATAATAATCATTCGAAACAAAGTGATAATTTAACAGGAAATAATGGAAATTCGGTAAGTCATTGAATAAACATTTCAATTATAATTAGCTAGCCGGGAACTAAGCTGGTCTACGTTACAAAATCAAAAAGTCGAGAAAATAGATTAAATACATTTTATTTCTATGTGTGCTTATTCATTTATGTTATTTATTTATTTTATTTGGGAAATCAACAGTTCTACATACATATTTATAGTAAACAAACAGATATAGTTTATAAACTCAGAACTAATAACAGGTTTCCACATAGTATACAAAGTTAGTAAAGAAAATATATTACATATCAAATAAATACATATAAAAATGTTATTTTCACTTGCACCTGTTCAGAATCCATGTCAGGGACTCTGCAATTTGCGAATGTCAGCTTAATGAGGAAGATTTAAACCATGTTTTTTTTGGATGCCCCATTAATGATTGTTATCCTGATTTCCTACCCGACCTCTCTGATATTAATATCCCATTCCCTATTCATATTCTAATTCTCCTGTCCTCACCCAATAAACACGTATTTAAAATTCTATGTAAATATCAAGTTATAAATGGTGTTAAGCTGTACATATGTTATATTATTACATGTATATATTATATTAAATACTAACTTGTATATATTATATTACTAACACATGTGTAAATATGTAAAAAAAAAAAACTCGACGCTGGCCAGAACACCCGAGTTGAGAGGTGAAAAGGCCATAAAAAACTAAGAAAAAGAATCTTTTACATTCATATGTTAGATAAATAGTTAACCTAACACTCTGCATCTCGTAAAGGTAATAAACCAAAATCAGTGAACGAACATCCCATTTCCAAGACAAACAAAAATGATTTTTTCGAGTACCTTAGCCTTGTACATGACATGTAAGGCTACTAAATACTGGGGTTCAAATATATATTTTAAAAAATACTGCATTAAAAAAAAAATGATATTGAAACAATCATCATCGAAAAATGATTTTTATTTACATAGACCACTTTAGAATTGCATAAAATAAAAAAAAAACATAAGAATGCCAAAGTGATGCTTTTGAGTATTAGACATTTGGGTTCAGAAATAACATATAGACCACTTTTGCTCGGATAGATTTTATTTTTTTAACTTCTGTAATGCTCATAACTCAATTTTGCCAGAAATGTTACATATACCAGTTTAGTTCCAGGCTAGTCAATTGTCTATGAATCTCTGTAGTAGAGCAGTTGTTTTCGTGGTAAATACATGATGCTATTGTCTTTATTCCAAGCTGGGTTTTATTGTCTGCTCTTTGTTACTTTATACCTTAATATCTCCGAAAGTTGTGAAATGCTCGGACAGAGCTCTGGATATTTCGTGGATCAGCATTATTTACCAAAATCGTCTTGACTTGAAATTAACTCAGAATAAAGAATGAGAATGCAAGATCCCTTTTCCATCCATCTTTTTCACTGTTTAATATTAAATTATTACAGACACTATACTTACAGATATCATATTATCAGCACTGAAAATAGCACTTACAGTACAATATTAGTACAATAGTTATTCCCACATATCTGATATATTTAGTGTAGGGTATTGTTCTTACTGAACAAACCTATTGAACTTTTTCATAGATGGTGAATGGTAATTAAACCTCTAGTATAATTATTATATTTATGAAACAGTGCTTCATGATTTTCTTGTAATATTAATCCTTTAAAATACTTTATTGAATTAGATTATTACATTAAAAACAAAATTGTTTGTAACTTCTACTGAATATGTTATATAATTTTTAAGTTTAATTTTTGTTTCTAAATCTTGGGTAAAAAGTATTATATGCGTTTTTTTATTAAACAGTGCTTTGTGATTTTCTTGTTATATTAATCTTCTAAAATATTTGATCTAATTTGATTTTTACATTTATTTTTTAATTGTTTTAAACTTCTTTTAAATGAGTTATACAATTTTTAGGTTCAATTTTTGTTTCTAAATCTTGGGTAAAAAGTATTGTATGCGTTGATTAAACCAAATATGTTTATATTATAATTTTTGTAAAAGGCATTTTTGCCGTATGTGTTAATAAAATAAAATAAATATATTGTGGGGTAATTACTGCAACTAGCCACCTTCAAAATCAGTATTTCTGAATTAACCACTAAAAGCACATATTTGTATCTTCATGAATGCTATACCTATGTCTATACAAGTCATGATTCATTAAAATCAGATTATGATGATAACTCGCAAATGCTGTCAATATGTTTCTTTTTTGGGTGATACTGTATTGTTAGATTTGTTACTTCAATACTAAATATATTACAGCCCTCCCCCTCCCCTTCCTCTTCCTTATCCTCTGCACATGCTTCGCCATCCTGAGTAATCGCTTTAGTTTTACAGCATATGTATTTTTCTTATTTTACATAAAAACATATATTTCTTCAATAATACTATACATTGTATAATTTGTGGAGTTCATGCAATATTTTTACTGCTAAAATGTAGAACTGTTGGCTTCCCAAATTAAATGAACTATAAATGCAAATAGCTATTTTGATAAAATAATATCAATCTATTAGAAAAGCTTAAATGAGTTGAAGAGTAACTTCCCAGAATTCTTGTAATGTTCTTTGGTACTTACTTTCAAAGAAATGTATCTGTGTTTTACACATAAAGCAGTGGCGAGCGGCATTTTTTTTATAGGTAATACAAAAAATGTTTATAAATTTGTATCTACATATAGGTACATATCTCAGAGTAATAATTCACTAGAGAAGCCCTTTAGCTCTGTTGCATAGAAAAAAAGCGTGCCAAATTTTTGGTTTGGTTTTTAGTTTAACAACGAATGTGTAACGGACGGTTTCGGTTTGTGCTTGCGATTTTCGACCTGAGTACCTACTGTCCGTTGTATTGCTGTATAATGTAGCTAACTTTGTGGTGATATCGTAGAATGGTTTTTGTCCGCATGGGCGACTCTATTAGCCAGTGGCGTATTAATACTCAAAGACTTACATAATATATGTACTTAGGTAGATAGATATGCGCAGTAGGAAAAATGGATCCTCTTTGAGGTGTACTGTACAAACTTTAATATCAAGTAAGCACTTCATTATATTTTATAGAACACTAATTACTAGTTTGTAAAGTTTACAGTAATAGTATCAAATAGGTAAGAAAATCTAGTAAGGTTCTGGAATTAAAAAATGTATTTGATTGTGATACAGTCAAAATTGATTAATTGCCTCTAACCCTTTCAGACCTGAATTAATTCCAATGGATATAAAAAATATTTTTAATATGCATGTACTGAAGGAATTATTTGAAAATTTTTGGTATTTATATCTTTTATACTTACGAAATTATTTAATGTTAATTTTTTTATAAAAAATGGGTCTCAAACTGATAATCAACCGACAAAATTAATTAAAAAGTTTCTTATAGCTTACAGTATATGTTTATTCAATTAAATAATTTAAATTTTACTGAAATATGTTAAGGACTTGTGTTATATATAATTTATACGGATGACAGAAATTCGCTCCAAAACAAACAAACCAGCCCGAAGCCAGCTGTCAAAGTTAAAAATGAACTTTTCTGTGTAATGTTGATTACCAACGTATACAAAAAAATAGAGACCTACTTAGGGGTGCCAGTATTAAAAAAAAAAACTCGCTGCTGTTGAATTTCAGCAGGAACAAGAATATAAAAATCTTAAAATGAGTGTATATTTTAATGAACATCTGGGAGAAAGGGTTAAAAGATTTTCAAATTAAACTTTTAAGAACGTATGTAATTCTGGTCCATCAAATGGGAACAATAAATTGGTAAAACATTCAAGTTTGTTAGTGAAAATTCTCCGTGGAAGTTCATTGTAATTTATCGCAGAAAGAAAAGACAAGAGACCGTGTCTCAAAGATGTCGCCAAAGCGATGAAATCAGTCACTGGTTATTCCAAATTTAATAGTTTAAGTATCTTTTATTTCTATAATAAGTTAACTGGTAAATTTTATTGTGAGGTACGTGTTTATCTAAATAAGTAATAGATTTGTAGAAATCTCAGGAAAAATATAAAAAATATTTTATTGGTTCTGAAAGTACATAATTAAATTATTAAAATATGGCTTAAAGTAGTAGTTTTCATTATAAATAATTGACTCATTTTACTATGAGAACATTAGGCGAGATAAGCAGCGTGCGCTAGAGCTCTAAGGCCGGCGATGGACTCTTTAGCCACTTTCACTATGTAGTGCGCTGGAAGTATGAATCCATACTGGCCTCTATCACTGAGTTCTATAGTATAAGCGTACTTAATGCCATTAGCCTTTGCCCAATCATCAGATCCTCCCGAGGCCGGGTATAGAATAAGACTGGAAGTTCCAACTCTGTATTTATTTCCTCCAGCTTGTAATATTGCCTAAAAAAACAAAAAAAAAAACATAAAACTCTAACCATTTTAAAAATATCATAGGATAGAGAGAGGTTATGCTTAGGTTATACATATAAAATAATGAAAACATATAAACACTGAAGGTAGTCTGAAAGTCACCTTCAGACAAAATTTGATTTTACTCGCAGGTAAAACATAACACCTTGTGATTGTCTGCGCGTTTGTCTATCTACCATGTTTGAGGTCCTCGATTAGATTCCTGGCATCGTCGACATGAAATATTAAAAGATTTTTACACTGCAGATAAGATAAAAATGTTTGAGATCTAAATGTGTTATTGTACCTATTGACGAAGTGTAAACAAACATATTACATTTAAATTTCAATTCATTTTATTGGAACAACATATCAGGCCAGGAACCTTTGAGCAACGGCTCAATATTATGGAGGCATACTACTCTCCAATGGCAAAAGTATTTGCCTCTTAAGCATAGTTTCAAAAGATGCCGATCTCCAAAGTAATCATGTTCAGCTGCCTGACTGCTCTTCTTATGTGCATGACTTAGAGGCAGGTTGGTTCTGGAAGCCGGGGGGTAGACCAGTCTGTGTTGGCGCAGTCGGAAATATCCATCCGGAACATGACAATCGATCTCTATAATTAGTTAGTCCAAGGACTCAATATTTATAGATCAATCAATCATCTTACCTTCGTGTGATAAATTATAGAGATCTGTTGCACATGGTGTAACATTGCAGACTTCTTTGCATAATTAGATGCAGATGAGGGAATTATGTTCAACTGGGTTTATAAGAATAAGAACACCCTGTTATTTAATTTTCTTGATGTTTAAGTAGTACTCAATGGTTTGAAGTTTGTGAAGTCCGACAGTGTTTAAGATATGCAAAATAGCGTCAAAAATGAGCATTGTATTTTTAACATATTGTACAGTAGATTGAATTTACCTCTGCTGCTTCGTTTCCTACTCTATCCAAATCTGCACAGTCTGTAGTTACAACCTTATCATAGCCCCACGGGTATAATATGTATTCTCCATAACTGTGGTATGTGGCATAAAGCTTGAAATCTGCTGACGAACTCGACACAAAATCCTGCAAAAATCAAAATATTTTACATAGCATTATTTATAACATAATTATTTGCTCAACCGTATTTATCAAACTATTGATTTATGCTACTATAAAAGTGGGCCCCATTGTGTAGTGCTCAACCCACTGACTTCTTACTCGAGGATTGCAGGTTCGATTCCCGGTGAAATCACAACAATCAAATCAATCGAATCGGGTTGCGGTCCCATGGCTAAGTGTCGTGGACTCATAGATCAAAGGTCTGAGGCTCGCACTCCACTCTACCATAACTTAATTACAATTTTCTAATAGTGAGTTATTTCCAACTCGTTGAAAATGGTTACCGAAATTGAAATATTTGGGCAAATCATAAGAATGTAAAGATGAATTTTTTTATTTAATAAAATAGCGATTTATTCTAGTTAGGAGTTTACTGCTGAAATTCAAGGATAGACATAGGGTTTATAGCCTATTTTCTTCCTTTTCTTATCAGCCCGTCTCTACACTGCTGAATACAGTCCTCTTTCAATTTTTTCCACGTTTTTCTTTCCTGGGCACTCTGTTTCCATCCATGTCTCACAAGCTCGACGATGTCGTCAGTCCATCTCCCTTGTGGTCTTCCTATTTTCCTTTTATTTTCGTAGGGTCTCCACCTATCAACTACTTGTCCCGCCACATGACCCGCCTACTCCCATTTTTGTCTCCCCACTCGTTCTGCGATATCGGTTACCTTTGTACGGCGTCTTATCTCCTCATTCCTTATCCGGTCTCTTAAGGAGACGCCCAACATTTGTCTTTCCATAGATCGCACCATATTCTTAGTCTATTGTAAAGACAATATTAAAAAACACTATCTGTTAGGTTAAGCTAGGTTACAAAAGTACTTTTTAATCAATTAATTATTATCATTGAATTCAGTTCTGCAAAATATTTTTATCAACAGTTTTTTTTTCTTCGTACATATTTTTATTAAATGCATATTTTTTATTTTTTTAAAAAAGTTTTATTCATTTTAACAAATAAGTAACATACATAATTGTATTTTTGTTCCCGCAAAGCCGAAGCTTGTCTGCGGGTTACATTACATTTTTTTTGGGCGTGTATCTCCGGCTTTGGTTTTAATTTTATTTCTTTCCTCTTTTTATGTTTATCACAGTAATGATTAAGCTCATCATTTTCTGTAAACACTTACCAATATAAATTATTTTCTTTCTGGTAATGTGTTATCTGTGATGTAAATATTTTAAAGCTTTATGGGCGTAAATAAATAAAATGGTTTTAGCCTAACATCATCGTCATAGCTAGGGGCTGGCCGGGCGGGTGGCTGCCAGGGGCGCAACCCTCGGGGGGGGCGTATTTTTCAGACCCACAGCTTTCTTTTGTCGTGACCCTAGTAGCTACGACGCCGCCTAGCATATCTTCTAAACGACTAAGTAATAGTCAGATGCAGGAAAGTATTTGCGTATTTTTTCATATGTCGGTAGGTACTCCATTAAAAATATGACATAAGGTGTCTATGCAGTGGCGTGCGTTCCATATAGGCACAAAAGCAGTGCCTACCCTACTAGAATTTTATGAAAACAATAACAAAAAATAATATAAAATATGTAAGTTACTATTTGTAAAATTTGAAAAATGCGCCAAGTCGTGTATCGTTCCGATCGGCACGCCGCTAACGGCAGAGGCACGAACTAAAAATGCCTATTTTCTTCACGCATTCGTTCTTGTATACGCGATCAATGCGCGTGTGTGTGGGTTATTTTTCAGTTGTATTTACGCGTGTATGGGTTAGTTCATAGGCAGTGCTTATTTGAACTAAAAAACGAACACGTTACTGACATCTAGCGATTTTTTCAATTATTATTTAATAAAAGACGATTCAAAACTCTTTTTTAGATAAATAACCTCAAACTGATTTCTTCTTTTACATTCGAGAATAAAGTCCATATTTGTTTTGTTGATGAAATTGAAATGGAGTTTTGTAAAACTTATGATTGTGACGGAAATGTGTGTTTAATCGTTTTAAGAAACAACGCGTTTTCTCGGCTATCGTTTATGGACAAAACAATGATTATTAGCAAAGGAAGATGCACTCCTAAATTAAAATTGAAACAAAAAAAAATAAAATGTTACATTCTACTGCCTACCCTAGTAAAAAACTCTGTGCACGCGACTGTGTCTATGTTAATGATGTTCTATATTTTCCAATTTGTTAGTTACCTACTGCTGATACTAAAATAATTATGTTACTCTTGGTTTTCTTGAAAACCACGAGTTTCCTATTTGAAGTACATAATACACCGTCTTGTAGTTGAATACAGCTTTAGTAGGTAGGTACCTATTTGAATAATATTAGTAGGTACCTATTTAAAAATATATCTGTTGAAAAATGGCAAAACAAATATCATTTTCTTGAAATTTTGAAGGAGAGCTTTGACGGGCTCTGATCAATTATAATTTTAGTTTACAAGCGTAATTCTAGGACAGCAGATGCATTGAACATGTTTGCAGAATTTTTTTCTCTGTGGCGTCTTTACACAAAATGCTGAAAAATATGATGATATTTTATTATATTTCTCAATGTTTCTGAAAAAGGACGTATTTATCTTTCAATAGATATTTATCTTACCCGAAGTGCTCTGCTCTCTGGTTCTGAGAAAGCTTGTTGTCCCGGGTACACTTCGCTACATGGATTTTTAGAAGTTCCCATTCCACCCCATTTGTATCTATAAATATTTTAAAACATACAAAATAATATATCCATCAGATTTTTACTAAATTTTTTAATAAAAATACTGCTGATTGCTTTTGGGTTATACATCACTATTAGTATTTAAAGAACAATGTTGCGTATCTGACTAGAGTGGGTTGAGAAAAGAATGAAATGTTTGATGATAAGATTATCATCATCATCATCATTCCTCTTTCCCGCAAAGGGTAGACATTTGCAGTATATTTCTATATAAATATTGGAGGAATCGAATCCATCCAACCACTACACAACTAGGCGGACTTATCTCCACTCGATTTCCTTATTCAGGATTTTTATCTAAGAGCAGTCGTCGAGTCGAAAACACTCGTCTAGGATTCTGGTTCTATTTCACACACATAACTGTATCCTTCATCCGGTGATTGGATAAAACATTTATAACGGGTTCTTTAGAAAAACTGCTTTATCCAAAAAAACATTTAAAAAAAGCATTTTTGTTCTAAACCAGAACAGTTTTAATTGGTTTTATTTGGCCATCGAAAATCTCAATTTTGATTTATTGGAAGTAAATTGTCTTCATCCTTGTAATCACGGGCGGTTCAATAGATTTATTCTAGAAACGTAACTATGTATCGCTACAAATTGAATGATTTTTTATCTTTTGTTGACTATGTTTTTGAAGTTTATCTTATTTTTTTATTACTTACCCGAAATTTCTGTTCAGATCTGTACCACTACAGACTCCATATCCTTTTCGGTTTTTTCTCCATAATCTGTCGATAGTATGCGTAAATTCGTACCCATCAGGATTCAATACCGGCAAGAAGTACCTGTAAAATTTAAAATATTTCATTTTGGGTATTTTGCGGAGTTTTTTAAAAATGTGTATGTTTCTCCCTTTTTTTCTCATTCGGTTATGTTCGATGCAACATTTTGGCCAGAACATCCGAGTTGAGAGGTGAAAAGGCCATTAAAAAACGAAGAAGAAGATGCAACATTTTTTTGGTTAATTTTATGAAATTTTTCGACACTTTCGATCTTTTAATTTATCTCAGTATACGAGGTTTGTTCTGAAAAGAAATTTAATATTTTGTTTATTGACCAATTTTAATATGTTTTATTTTTATTTTTAAAAGAACAACCCGCTAAACCTCTATTTCAGAGGCTTGTCAGCAGGTAGGAAAGAGAGGATATGGAAGGAAGCTATGAAAAATACACCACAAACCCAGACTAATTGAGAAAAAAATATTTCTTGGCTTTATCTCTTGCAACTGGCGGGAATCGAACCCGCGACGCCAGTTTCTCTCTCACTCTTCTAAATAGTTCCTGTCGGATATACTGCGCTTATGCCACGTTTATCCATTGTTCAAAACATTTCGTGAACTCGGTTTTTGAGATGGCGTTTAGCTGCTTCAGCTATTTTTGTTTTATCTTTTCTATGGTGTCAAAACGTTGCCCTTTTAATGCTCTTTTGACTTTCGGAAAGAGCTAAATTAGGTTATACGAAGCCCGTGGAATCGATGTGGCCCTGTTTTTGCGAAGCGTGAGCACAAACAAGACGGCCCGCGAAATTAAAAAAAAATGTCGTTTTAAAAAAAAAAAAATGTACCTTTTGACTTGGTTTCCTCGTTTTTAATTACACTGCTACGTATTTGATAAAATTATCATTAAAATCTCTTTTGTCAAGTTTTTTTTATTGTTTGAATCGGGTTGTGGTCCCGTGGCTAGTGTTGCGGACTAATGGATCATAGGTCCGAGGTTAGAACCCTAGTCTACCCCAACTAATTTTCTAACAGTGAGTTATTTACAACTCGTTGAAGATGGTCACCAAAATGGAAATATTTGGGTAAATTATAAGAAAGCTAATATTTATTTAAATATATATATATTAATAGAGGCGTTTTTATTGACATTTTTACTAAAGTATAAAAACTATAGAGTTTTATAAAAAAAACGAAAAATATAAATATCATCAAATTTAAATAGGCACTGACGAATTTAATAATATGTAATAAATGTCAGTCCAAAATAATTTTACCGTGCCGTTTAGATTAAGATGATATGTGTGAAATAGGCTATTCTCCGTCGGGTATCACGCGGCTGGTTTGTTTATTTGGAAATTCTTGTAATAATGAACTATTGATATTCATTTTGATTAAAACAGTCTTGATTTTTATTGGCTGGAATTAGCCAGAGCAAATAAAGGAAGTAACAGCATTTTACCTAGGTTTCAGAACATTCTAATGATATTGTATGTATTATCACCTAAAAAGTCGTTTGATAGCTATTAATGTAGTATTTTAATAACTTCATAAATATTCCACGAAAGATGTAGCTAAAGAACAAGAAGTTATAATAATTCAACGGTCGCAGTCGCGTCGCGCGGAATAATATTATTGTTGGGATTTCCGCTTACTATACATACTCGTTTAACCGGTAAGAAATCTGTGATATTTAATACCAAACAAACAATATAATTTGAACTGTTTCTTAGTTATGTGTTCGTACGAACCTAGCTATATGAAATGGGCCCAAAACGAACTCTGAAAATACCTATTACAAAAAATACTGACCAGTCAAGATTACGTACTGTAGAGGATTCCGTGTCGTAATTTTCCACGAATTGATTTATTATGTAGGTGACCGTAGCTGGACTTATCCACTCCCTGGCGTGGATACCTCCGTCTACTAATACAGCCTTGTTGTTTGGTTGCCCATTAGAAATTCTCAGCATCTGAAAATCAATACGAAACTTAACACTACGTATGTTTAAAAAAATAATCGTTAGTCAATTTAATCCAAGTACTATAGGAGTAGATACCAAAAAGGTGCCCAGTTGACATGATCTTTTGACCCTGGATGCTTTGCTTTTGTGGCTCATTGTTATTTTATAACGAGTTCCATATGAAATAATTTCCGTAATCTCAGTCATTTTATGTTCCTCAATAAAATAATGCACGAGTTCTTGCTCGCTTTTCTGCAATTACAGTAAAATATTGCGACTCGGAATGGACTAGGATAGTCTTAAAGAAACATCTGTCGAGGTCTAGAATATTTGAGGAACCTAAACTTCGATGCGACACTGTTTGAATTTCGTCTTTGTGCACAATGCTACATTCAGATTTTGCATGAAGAAAACAGTATAGCGTACTCTCGGATAACGGTCATACTGGTTGAGCCAGTTTTCCAATCAAGATTTACAAAAACACCATTAACTTTACTGATATTCATAAATATAAATGTATACATCGCTGTATCTACATTATAATTTGTATCTTGCGTATAAATATGAAACACGTTAATTAGTAATTGTTACTTAATTGCGTATGCATTTTAAGTTGCATTTACGGAAGTAAAAAAATGTGCGTAATTACTTTTGGCCATGTTTATATTATGTACAATTTATTATTTCCTTTTTTTTCAGTTGACGTGTAATTGTAATTGTCATATTGTCAATACTTACGCTTATAAATTTATCGTAAATATAAAATTGTATTAGTAAAATGTACGGAGATGAAAACAAATAAAATAACTGATTTTCATGGACACGTATTGTGTAGTTTTAATTTTGTCGAATACATTTTATTACTGATACCTTTAAAGCGAAACTCGACACTGGCTAGGACACCCCAGTTGGAAGGTGAAAAAGCCAAAAAATGAAACTAAGAAGAAGATGAAGATGCGTTTAAAGCTTATTCTTTATAAATATTTTTTGCTTCAAAGTATATATTTTTTCAGTACCTACTAAAAACGACCTCGTTTAGTACTTACTATAAAATTTGTGACGCGAAATATATTTAGATGTTATTACAAACCTTCAGGTCTCTTCCTTGGTGAGAACGCCCAATGGTCATGACGCTGCAGATGCTAGGATAAGTATCTGCCAAGTAGTCCAAGAAACCGTGAATGTCTGAAAGGCGATGGTACTTATGCCAAGTCATGCGGTGACCTGCCAAGAATGATTGCACGTTGGATAAAGGATTCGCGAGCTATGTTTTTTAAACTCTTGATTATATCCGAGAGAGATCTATTTACATAAATTAGAATTTGCAAAAAGTACCTGATGTTCGAATGGCTGATGGTGAAACAGATGCGTTTTTTGTAATAACGTCGGATACTTTTTGCATTCGTAGAATATAGAAAAGTAGTGGCGTGCGAAGACAAAGTAGACACGAGCATTGTGCTGTGAGGAAAGTTTCATGCAGTCATAGGCCGGGGATGCGGTGAATGGATCATGCACTTGTCGGTACAGACGAACCCCAATTGGCGGTCGGCCAGTACTCCATGTGGTCGTCCAGGGAGTTGTAACCCATGTAGGCTCCGAGGACTGCTGTTCTCCGATTAGCTGGCCTCATAACCGGCATGGTCAAGTGGCTTTTGGTCCTGTAAGTGTGCCAAAAACTGTAAGCCCTTGCTGCAAAGCAAAATACCATCTGCTCACGCGTGTTCGTAGAATTATCTAAACCGTTGCACTGTCGCCTGCCTACTGAATCTACCCTATTTCTATTAATTATTAATTATTTCTATTAATGAATTAAATTAAATTAACTTTAATTTAGTTGTATTAGTTTTATGTGTTTACCTTTCCTGTCTTGTAGTTCTTGTTCTTCTTCATTAAGCGGTGGGTTTTCTGCATCTATATTCCTTTGAAGGTCTTCAATAACTACGGAATATTTAATGTTAGAATCTCGAAGGATTTTAGCTACACGATCCCGATTTTCCGGTTTCACTAAGAAGTCGACCGCCGTGTGATTACCACCCCACGATGACACCTCTAGAAATAAAATTATTGGTTTAATTCACCGGTTTATAATACTTTTAAATATGTGTTTTGAAAATTAGTGTAATTCTGTAATTGTGTTCATCCCTTTTTCTTTTCTAATATATTATTATTATACTGTAGGTAATCTAGGCTAAGTGGTTTTTTTCTTTCTTTAAAAAAATGCACTGCAAAACCACACGCGGTATTCTTGTTATTTTTTTTTATTTTACTAAAATAAACCTTAGGAATAAAAATAATACTGAACTGATGGTAAAAAAAAGTTGTATTATTGATTGATTTTCAGATATGGTATTGATTTTATTTACCTTTACTCCTTGATAAGTGTCCGACGATGACGAGTTTAGAATGTTCATCGATGACCACATTCCACACTTGAGATCCATAATATTTGACTGTTGCAGTCTCTTCATA